>NC_091234.1:6252207-6307207 GCF_040958095.1 Procambarus clarkii
TACAATGAAGGTGAAAACATGGGGGGATACATAAGGGATAAACATAGGGGCTGCAGAAGGCTTATTGGCCCATACGAGGCATCTCCTATCTAAACACAAAGATTAATCCAGTGTAATTGGCCTGTTATCTTGGACATTGTCTTCTGTGTTGGCATCGATATGTTCTTGTCTTGTCCTTACTCTCATGGTGGGTAGAGTAAATAGTTCCGTGATTTGGGTGTTCATGGTAGGTCGCTCTATTCTTATGTGAATTGCCTCAAGAATTTGTAATCTTCTTGAATCTTGGGTTTTGTCTATTATGCAAGTATTCTTGTTCAACAACAACAACATAACAACATTGTTCAACAATGTTGAACAAGAATACTTGCATAATAGACAAAACCCAAGATTCAAGAAGATTACAAATTCTTGAGGCAATTCACATAAGAATAGAGCGACCTACCATGAACACCCAAATCACGGAACTATTTACTCTACCCACCATGAGAGTAAGGACAAGACAAGAACATATCGATGCCAACACAGAAGACAATGTCCAACATAACAGGCCAATTACACTGGATTAATCTTTGTGTTTAGATAGGAGATGCCTCGTATGGGCCAATAAGCCTTCTGCAGCCCCTATGTTTATCCCTTATGTATCCCCCCATGTTTTCACCTTCATTGTATTATCACCTGACCTAATGCGGGTATAAAATCAACTAGTATTGTAAGATCTGTTCACTTGAGAATGAACCATGGAGGTTCGAAACGTCGTGCAAATTATACAAATAAGTGTAATACACTCTATAGTAAATCACTTCTTTTCTTCACCTTAAAAGTACGAAAATGAGTTTTGGAGAACTCCTATTTCAATTAAGCCCTAATGCTAAGAAAATAGTTAGAGGGATAGAAGCCCTAAACCAGAAAATAATAAATACAGAATATGCGGTCATATTCAATGAAACATATATATATATATATATATATATATATATATATATATATATATATATATATATATATATATATATATATATATATGCAGACCAAGTACGACAATCAGCGACAACAGAAAATTAGGTACCCAAGTCAGCAAGAAAATTGAAGAGGGCAATACAGTCGGGGCACTCAGGTTAATCACAAGTGAGGACAAAATTTTGCCCAGGGATGAAACCACAGCCCAAGCACTGAGAGAAAAACACCCCGTCAGGGCCGTAGGTGGACCTCCCCCACAGGTCAGGCTCGCCCCTAATCAGGAACCTCTCGTCCTCCGGGAGTCAGAGGTTTATAAAGCTATCGTTTCATTTCCCCCGGGCTCCTCAGGAGGCTACACAGGGGTAAGACCTCAACATGTGAAGGAAATGGTGAACCCTGTTCTTGGCCCAGCTGCAGAAGCGCTCCTGACAGAAATCACAACGTTTGTCAACAACTGCCTCGCCGGGTTAATCCCTGATGAAATCAAACCATTCTTCTTTGGTGCATCCCTATGTGCCCTGAAAAAGAAGGGGGGAGGAATCAGACCCATTGCCGTTGGTAATACCCTTCGCCGCCTAGTTGCAAGGGCTGCTGTCAGAAGTATCCGAACGGAAGCAGCCACCATGCTGCAACCCAACCAGCTGGGGTTTGGAGTCCCCCAAGGCTGTGAAGCAGCGGCTCATGCTGCACGAGCCTACATTAGCTCTCCTACTGAAGACCAGGCAGTAGTAAAATTAGATTTTAAAAACGCTTTCAACTCGGTCAAAAGGGAAGCAATCCTCACTGCAGTCCAGGAACATTGCCCAAGCATTCTCCCGTTTGTGTCAGCAGGCTACAGCAAAGACTCAACCCTCCTGTTTGGCAAACATGAAGTCACCTCAGCAGAGGGAATTCAACAGGGTGACCCACTTGCACCGTTCCTCTTTTGCATAGCGGTTCGAGAAATTACAACCAGACTGTCCAGCGAGCTCAACATCTGGTTCCTGGATGATGGCACTCTGGCAGGCACACAAGATTCCCTGCTAGAAGACTTACAGCTGGTGAAGACACGGGGGGAGTCCATGGGTCTCGTTCTTAGCCCCTCCAAGTGCGAAATTATTGCATCTAGTGAAGTAATCATTAGAGCAGTGAAATCAGTTCTACCAGAAGCCTCAGTCGTTAAACCTACCGACAGCACACTACTCGGAGCACCTCTGGGCCACAATGCCATTGCTGCAGTCCTTGACGAAAAGTTTAGAGACCTAAAGAGGATGGAAGAGAGAATTGGGGACTTGGACTCCCACGATGCCCTCTACCTTCTCACAAAGTGCCTTACCTTGCCCAGGCTAACATACTTCTTAAGGTGTGCACCAACTTTTGGCAACCCACTTCTAAATCAATATGATGAGCTCCTCAGGTCAGTATTCAGGAAGGCGCTCAACCTAGATTTAGATGACAGTCAGTGGGACCAAGCAACACTACCAGTGAGATTTGGAGGGATAGGCATACGAAAGGCAACTGAGGTAGCACTTCCAGCATTCTTATCCTCATGTACAGCAGCCAACGAATTGGTAGGGCAGATCCTACCAGAGCGTTTGAGAGAGACAGCGGGAACTCATGATCAAACGTTCATCGAAGCAGCCAGACAATGGGACACCATTGCACACCCTCAACCCCGACCACAAGTCCCAAAAGACCACAAGCAGGCCCACTGGGATAGCCCCATAATGGAAAAGACTGTCACAGCAATGATTGACAACGCTGATGCTGAAAACAAAGCCCGCCTCCTAGCGGTAACAGCACCCCACGCCGGGGATTTTTTATTTGCTGTGCCCAATGCAGCCCTGGGAACTCGCCTCAGTCATGACGCTCTCCGCATTGGAGTTGCCCTTCGCCTTGCCGCCCCCATCCTCACCGAACATAGGTGCATCTGCGGAACTGCGATGGCAGACCAATATGGTCGTCATGGTCTGGTATGTCGTAAATCACAGGGTAAAATTGCAAGACATGAAGAAGTCAACGACATCATCAAGAGGAGCCTCGCCACAGCCCGCTGCCCGGCACAAAGAGAACCACACTTATCCAGACCTAACGACCCTCAGAAGCGCCCTGATGGGGTCACCTTGCTTCCTTGGAAGGATGGTAAGCAAGTGGTATGGGACTACACGTGCGCTGCCACACTGGCCAGTACCTACCTCCACTACAGCACACGTGAAAGCGGTGGTGCTGCTTCTTTCAGGGAATCGCAGAAAATTATTAAATACAGAGGTCTAGCACACTGCTACAGCTTTGTTCCGATCGTCTCGGAGACCCTCGGTTCGTGGGGAAAATGTGCATTGAAGTTCCTGAAGGAATTGGGGGACAAATTGATCAGCGCTACAAAAGACCAGAGAGCAAAAAGTTTCTTGTTCCAGCGCCTCAGTGTTGCGATTCAGAGGGGAAATGCCTGTTGCGTCTTGGGCACTAGTCCAACTTCAGAGGAATTCGAAGAAGTGTTTGACTTGCAACAATGATCGAACCCGTCTGTGACATTCATCAATGTTTCCCATTGTTGTGTTCTTCAAGAGATCCATAACCTTTAAGCACCTTTTTGCATTATTATTTTTGTATCAACCCATGTATATCTTGTAACCATCAAATGCATAATAAAGCACAAAAAATATTCAAGGAAGGGGGTGGTAGGAGAAAAGCACACAGAAACTGTATTGGAGGGGATCTAAACATTCCCTCTAATGCGTTATGCGTGGTTTCCTCCGAGGCTATGGGTCCCCCTTCTTCCAGCTAGAGGTGGTACTCCCTTCCTATAAAAAAAAAAAAAAAAAAAAAAAAAAAAAAAAAAAAAAAAAAAAAAATATATATATATATATATATATATATATATATATATATATATATATATATATATATATATATATATATATATATATTAGTATATTTTGGTAGCAGACTTTCCTGTAGACATATATTATTAAATATGACCGAAAAAGTAAGATTAATAATTCTAACACGAATTTTCTCTATCTTTCTTACGTTTCTTTTCACTGTTGATGGTAATTCAAAGATCAATTCTCCAAAATTCATTTTTATTTCTAGTCTGACGCGACACTTGAGCGCGTTTCGTAAAACTTATTACATTTTCAAAGACTTTAGTTTACAAACACACAACTGAAACTGAATAGAGCTTTGCACATCTTCGAGTTTATATCTACATTTGGGTGAGGTGGATGAGGTGAAATGAACTTTCAACAATGGGTATTAAATGGGTATTAAATTCTAACACAAGACAGAACACGAAACAATGGGTATTGAATGGAAGTAATTGTAGAAAGCCTATTGGTCCATATTTCTTGATGCTTCTATATTGGAGCGGAGTCTTGAAGTGGGTAGAATATAGTTGTGCATTAATTGGCTGTTGATTGCTGGTGTTGACTTCTTAATGTGTAGTGCCTCGCTAACGTCAAGCCGCCTGCTATCGCTGTATCTATCGATGATTTCTGTGTTGTTTGCTAAGATTTCTCTGGTGATGGTTTGGTTGTCGGAAGAGGCTATATGTTCCTTAATGGAGCCCTGTTGCTTATGCATCGTAAAACGCCTGGAAAGAGATGTTGTTGTCTTGCCTATATACTGAGTTTTTTGAGGCTTACAATCCCCAAGAGGACATTAGAAGGCATAGACGACGTTGGTCTCTTTTAAAACGTTCTGCTTTGTGTCTGGAGAGTTTCTCATGAGTAGGCTGGCCGTTTTTTTTGGTTTTATAGTAAATCGTCAGTTGTATCTTCTGATTTATGTCTGTAGGGATAACGTTTCTATTAACAATATCTTTCAGGACCCTTTCCTCCGTTTTATGAGCTGTGGAAAAAAAGTTCCTGTAAAATAGTCTAATAGGGGGTATAGGTGTTGTGTTATTTGTTTCTTCAGAGGTTGCATAGCGTTTCACTTTCCTTCTAATGATGTCATCGACGAAACCATTGGAGAAGCCGTTGTTGACTAGGACCTGCCTTACCCTACAGAGTTCTTCGTCGACTTGCTTCCATTCTGAGCTGTGGCTGAGGGCACGGTCGACATAAGCGTTAACAACACTCCTCTTGTACCTGTCCAGGCAGTCACTGTTGGCATTCAGGCACATTCCTATGTGCCTGAATGCCAACTAAATTCCTAGCTAATTTTACACACATGGCTGAAGATATTATCCGTCGAATATGCAAGGCAAATTCAAATATGAACATGGATTTTACAGCAAAAATCTACAACAAAGCGTTCATAATGATTGAAGACTTGTGCTTAGAAATCGCGAACAAATTTCTCAATCAATTGGAAATGCCATCACTGAATCGATCTACTGCTGCTTCGTTTGATGTAGAATTGCGTTGTGAACAAAATTACAACACGGGTGATCTATTGTCGTATGTTTAATCAAATATTCCTAGGCTAACGCTTGAGCGAAAAGGCATTAACAATCAAATAATTCACACTGTCAATAACGGGCTTGGAGAAATCTTCTTAGATGCGCCATAAGGATCTGTAAAACCTTCCTAATTATATTAATTCTGGTAGCATTTCGATCCCCATATGGCATAACCTTAGCTCTTGCATCGTCCGGAATTGCTCTGACATTGCTAACATGTGGAAGAACTGCTACTTCGGCTTTGAAATCGCAATTGAACATGCAATTCATTGAAACTCCCACATGCAACATTTCCAAAGCATCCAGCATGGGAAAAGTATTGCAGAAATGCGAACTTATTGTTTGGGATGAATGCACAATGCCCCACAAAAAATCGCTCGAGGCTCTTGATCGATCATTGCAAGATTTGCGTAGAAAAATCAGACCATTTGGGAACACAATAATATTGCTTGCAGTAGATTTCAGGCAAATATTACTTGTAATTCCTCGGTCGACACCAGCGGACAAAATAAATGCTTGCCTGAAATACTCTACTTTGTGGCACCACGTAAAGACATAAAAATTAACTACAAATATGCGTGTAGTTATGTTGCTACTGAAAAACGATCCATCAGCTGAGATATTCTCACATCATTTTTTGGAGATAGGGAACGTAAACGTGCCGGTTGATCTGACCTCAGGACGAATTTCATTGCCTCATAAATTCTGCAATTTAATGACGTTCAAAGAAGAACTGATTGAAAAAGTATTTCCCAATATTCAAACCAATTATAACAATCACGACTGGCTAAGTGAACGAGCTATTCTTGTGGCCAAGAACAAAACGTCTAAGAACTTAAGAACATTCAAGCGAGGCAATCACATACAAGTTCGTCGACACTATTGTGGAAGAAGATAAAGCAGTTAATTATCCATTTTTTTTTAATTCACTCGATCTGCCAGGGATACCATCACACGTACGGATATTGAAAATCGGCTTGTCAATTATCATGTTGCGAAATATCAACTAGCCAAAACTTTGCAACGCCACATGCCTTGCAGTAAAAAAGTTAATCAGCAACGTCGTAGAAGCACAATCTTGACAGGACCTTTCAAAGGTGAAGATGTCCTCATTCCTCACATTCCTATGATTCCAACAGATATGTCATTTCAATTTAATAGTTTGTAATTTCCAATTCGATTGGCGTTTGCAATCACTGTCAACAAAGCTCAGGGCCAATCTTTAAAATTCTGCAGTTTATATCTAGACACAGATTGCTTCTCACATCGACAATTATATGTTGCGCGTTATATAGTCGGCAAACCAGACAATCTCTATATCGCCACAGACAATGGAACAACAAAACCACAATGTATATCCACAAGCATTGTGAAATTAAACATATTAGAAACGTGTGCTTTTTCTTTTCTTTCTTTGCCATTTAACCAGACTGAGCCACAGCAACGCGTGGCGGGTACTGCTAGTTTATAAATAAAAATGGAAATGTTCGTTTGTTCAAAATCGCTAATCTCCGAAAGTACTTCACCGATTGCTTTGAAATTTTCACACAACGTTCCATTCACATCCAAGCATGTTTTTATATACATTCTATATTGATGTCACGTCTGTGACGATAAAAAACATGCTTCTTCTTAAAAACTGTGTTTTTCATATGTTTTTCATGTGAGGGAAATCTTTGAAACCTCTTTACCGATTGCTTTGAAATTTTGACACAATGTTGCATTCGAATAGGCGTGTATTTTTATATATCTACTATATACATGCCTCACCTGTGACAGGAAAAAACATGCTATTTTTGAAAAACAGCGCCATCTGTTGGACGTAAGGGCAACACACGCTGTAATCTCCGAAAGTTCTTCATCAATTGCTTTGAAATTTTGACACAACGTTGCATTCGAATAGGCGCATCATTTTATATACCTACTATATAGCTTTCACCCCTGTGACAGGTAAAAACATGCGTTTTTGAAAAACAGCGCCATCTGTTGCACATTATACCAACATGAACGCTATGTTAAATATATCACGAATTCCATTTGAATGTTTCTGATTGCAAAGATAAATTATATTTTCATAGATTTCGATTTATTTTATTTTTAATGAATTATTTTGTGTGACATTGTGTTGGAATTGAGCTGTGTTGTTTACCATACCGTTCATTTCGCAAGTATAAGTATAGATGCCACACCTGTTACAGGAAAAACTATGCTTTCAATGTTTCTGATTGCATTGATAAATTGAATTTTCTTAGATTTTGATTTTTTTCATTTTGATTTAATTATTTTGTGTGAATTGTGTTAGAATTGAGCTGTGTTGTTTTTCCAGACCATTAATTGCGTGAGAATAGTTTATTTTTATATTTTTTTAATATTTTCATTTCATTTTTTTAACTGTTTTTCTTATATTGCAATGATAGGAACATCAGATCACTTGATGTTCCCAATTTTCTGATGGGAACATCAGACCATTTGGGAAGGCATCGGATAAGGGAGTGGGGAATGGTGGGGAGGATGAGGTGACGGAAGTGAGAGATGGTGCGGAGGACGAGGGGACAAGGGAGGGGTACTGGTGGGGAAGGATGAGGGGACGGGGGAGTTTGGGATGGTGGGGACGAGGGGATGGGGAAATGGAAAATGGTGGGGAGGACATAGGGACTGGGGAGTGGGGCATGGTGGGGAGATCAAAGGGACAGGGGAGTAGGGCATGGGGGAGTGGGGAATGGTGGGGAGGACGAGGGGACGGTGGAGTGGGGAATGGTTGGGAGGCCGAGGAGACGGGAGAGGGGAAAATGATGGGGAAGACTGGGGGACAGGGTAGGTTGCTGTGGCTGGGTACTACTAGTCCTAAGAATAAGAACCCAACAACGAACGCTCACCGCTCCTGAGGACTCTGCCGCCCCTCCAGTTTTGTTACCTGCTCCTTGAGCCCATGGCTGCCCACAGATGATGTAGCATCCCTAGAAGGCAGCTAAGTACAGTGACCCAAATGTGATTGAAACAAACGACAAGACCAACCCATGTTATCCCATTTCGATCTCATTAGTGTTGCTCCCTGGAGGAAGTTATTCCCAACGTTCATAATAATAATAATAATATTTTATTCAGGAAAAGTTCATACATAGATGCAAAGTTACAAACATAATGTTGGATTTATGGATAGAGCTAGTAAATACAATACCTAAAGCCACTAATACGCATAGCGTTTCCAGCAAGGTGTGAGGAAAAAACACTTAGACTAAAACTTAATAGTAATTGGGAGTAAAGTATAAATTGTGTTGAAAAAAAGGAATAAAAAAAGAAGAAAAGGGGGAACATGGAAAAAATCAGCAATTGTACAAGTTGGTCACCAAACAGCATTGTTTAGAATAGCAAGACATGGGTTGACATTTAGAGACTAAAGTAGGTTACATTGAGCTAATAAGATAATAGTTAGTTCAACTCTTAAACTGGTTGAGAGAGGTACAGCCATTGACATGATTAGTGAGGCCATTCCACATGCTGGGTCCCTTGAGTTGTCGAGCATTTCTAGTTTGGTTAAGGCGCACTCTTGGAATATCAAATAGGTATTGGTTTCTGGTGTGGTACTCATGGGTTCTGTTACAACCTTCTAAGAAGTTTTTAAGCCCAGGATTGACATTACAGTTCAGAGTTTTAAATATATTGAGTACACATGAGAGGATGTGCAGTGACTTAATATCTAACATATTCAAAGATTTGAGTAAGGGTACCGAGTGCTGTCTGGGACCAGAGTTAGATATTGTTCTAATAGCAGCTTTGTGTTGAGTAATTAGAGGACGTAAATGATTTTGGGAAGTAGAACCCCAAGCACAAATATCATAATTGAGATAAGGATAGATGAGAGAGTAATAGAGCGTCACCAGGGCATGGCGGGGTACATAATATTTGATCTTAGAGAGAATGTCAACAGTTTTAGAAACTTTTTTTCATATATTTAGAATGTGTCCCTGGAAATTCAGCTTGTTATCGTTGAAAACACCAAGGAATTTGCCATCAACTCTGTTACTAATTTGGATATTATTTATTCTTAGATTAATTTGATTTGAGGATTTATTACCAAACAAAATATAGAAAGTTTTGTCAATGTTAAGGGTGAGTTTGTTGGCAGTTAGCCGAAGATGGACTTTATTTAGTTCAGTATTCACTGTGACATTTAGAGCAAGAGGGTCAGGACTGGAGAAAATGAAGGTTGTGTCATCAGCAAATAGAATTGGTTTGAGGTGTTGAGAGGCATGTGGAAGGTCATTAATAAATATGAGAAAGAGGAGAGGGCCAAGTACGCTCCCCTGATGAATACCAATATTGATGGTTAGGGTTGGAAAAATGGAATTATTCACAGAAACATACTAGGGCCTGTCAGTAAGGTAAGACTGAAGATATTGGAGGGAGTGACCTCTGACTCCATAATGATGTATTTTAAGAAGGTTTTGGTGGTTGACAGTGTCAAAAGCCTTACGTAGGTTAACAAATAATCCAACAGGGAACTCATCATTATCAAGAGCTGCATGTATCAAGTTAATTTTACTAATTAGTGCATCAGTAGTGCTCTTTTTGGGTCTGAAGCCATATTGGCAAGGGCTATGTATATTGTGTTTGGGTAGATTAAAGTAAAGCTGCTTGTAGATTAGTTTTTCAAATATTTTTGACAAGTTTGGCAGAATTGATATAGGTTTGAAGTTCTTGACATCAGTGGGATCACCACATTTATGGACTGGGGTTACTCTCTCTCTCTTTTTTTAGAATATCTGGAAAGGTTTGGAGTTCACGTTACTTGTTTTAGAGCAATGCAATGGCAGGAGCTAAAAATCTGGAGGCTTTTTTGTAAATTAGAGTTGGTATCTCAGCAAGGGCATTAGACTTTGTTTTAAAGGAAAGAATTATCTCATTAACATCAGTGGAGTTAGCAGGCATTAGGTACAGAGTCTCTGGATAGTTACCTGTAAGGTAGTCCTTGACATTAGTACGGGAGGATGGAATATCATTAGTAAGGGATGTCCCAATGAATGAGAAGAACCTATTGAATTCAATAGCAGTATCAGAGGCTGAAAGCAAACCGTTGTTATTGGATAGGAGTATTGGTTTTTTATTTAAAAAAAAAATTGAACACAATATATTGCAAATAGTGCTCCATGTTTTTTAATGTTGCCCTTAATTTGGGTGAATTTATTTTCGTAGTATTTTATTTTGGCTCTCCTAATTATTTTAGACAGCATTGATGAGTAAATCTTTGAAAATTCTTTGGAGACGACTCCTAACCTATACTTCTTCTCAAGGTCATGTTTTTTTTATTAATAGATTTAGTATTCCCTTTGTAAACCATGGATTGTTTAGGCTTTTAGTTGTGACTTGTTTCGTTAGCATAGGACAGTGGGTGTTATAAAGACTGAGAGTTTTCTGAAGAAATGTTTGCACTGCTAGGTTGATGTTCCCTATGTTACCTAATTCGGTCTCCTAGTTCAGCAATAAAATGAGTTAAAATTTTATTGCTGCATCAGCAACAATAAAATTGCCTATAGAAGTTTCATTGTGCAGCATAAAACTTATCTACCTTGTATCTAGAAGGGGTTTGTTAATGTTGGTTAGGAGAAATGTGGGGTAATGGTCTGTGGTTCTGTCAATGATTATCCCTGAAGTAAGTGGAGAGGTTATGTTAGTTCAGATGTGGTTAGGAGCCGTGACAGTACTATCAGTGATTCTAGTAGGTCTAGTGATTAAGGGTATGAGGAAGCAGGAACTCATACAGTTGAGGAAACTAGCATTGTTACCACATCGCCTAGTCTTCCCCATTTACCTGCCTACATTTATCCTGCTACCATGCATACCATGGGAGCCGGTCGGCCGAGCGGACAGCACGCTGGACTTGTGATCCTGTGGTCCCGGGTTCGATCCTGGGCGCCGGCGAGAAACAATGGGCAGAGTTTCTTTCATCCTATGCCCCTGTTACCTAGCAGTAAAATAGGTACCTGGGTGTTAGTCAGCTGTCACGGGCTGCTTCCTGGGGGTGGAGGCCTGGTCGAGGACCAGGCCACGGGGACACTAAAGCCCCGAAATCTTCTCAAGATAACCTCAAGATCTCAAGAAGATAACCAACATCAAGCCCAGTAAGGCCACTAAGAAAGATAGCACACCTATCAGGATTAACCCAACTAGCTAGGCCAGCAACAGGAATAGTGCGGTTGTCTCCCCGACTCTCCCCCTTGACAACAAAAACATACCATCACAGCTGGGTGGAGCGACGTCATCGGCGTCTCCGACACGGACCATGCAACAATTATGTAACCATATGGAGCAACTTAAACGAGCTTTCGCAACTTGTTCCGACTCCAAGCGCTTCGCTGATAACCCATAACTCAAGTTATTAACCCAGATACATGAAGACCAAATATCAGTAATCGAAGAGCAGTCGGCCATAATAATGAACCTACAAGGTGAAGCTATAGTCATGGTCAAGAATAATCAAGATCTGTCTACCAGAGTCGGCCTCCTGGAACTAGAATTAAGCTCTCTTAAGAACACAGTAACTAACTTTCAAACAGCAGAAATCACTAGAAAACAGGAAGAAATGTTACAAAAGTTTGAGAACCATCTTAACACCCTACAACAGCAACACACTGTTACCCAAGACGAATCAGACCAACATGAGCTCCTTGATTCTGTCATTATCTCCTCACATGAGATAATGTGATAATGAGATAATGATTTCCCCAAGAAACCGACGGAGAAGACTGTGCTGCCATCCTGATCCGATAATTAAGAAACATCAAATCAGCTTATAGAGTGGTACCAACTCATCTGGTGAAAATAACAGAAAAATTCGTGTGAAATTAGATAGCTTTATAGCTGCTCCTGCAAGTCAGCCCTTAGCAAAGGTGTAGTCTCTAGTCAAACCTCTGTTTATATGAATGAATGTCTGACCAGGATCGGACAAAGTCTCTTCTTTGAACTGCGTGGAGTCCGTAAAAATTCCATTGGATCAATTAAACATTGTTTTGTGCGAGATGGTAAAATTCTAGCTAAGAAGACTGACGCTGGGAAAACACTTATGAAATAACCACTGAGGCACACCTCAGGACTTTTCTCGCTGACTGTGGGATAACAGCCGAATAATCAGATTATAAATTATATATTTATTATTTATTTATATGTATACAAGAAGGTACATTGGGGTTGTGAGGAAACATAGCATGGTGTTAACATTTTTGTAAAGCCACTAGTATGCGCAGCATTTCGGGCAGGTCCTTAATCTAACATATAATTTTAAGTAGGTAAATTCTAGCAAAATTTATAAAGTGATAACATGTACATAGCAAGGGAAAAAAATGAGATGAGGGAGATTAATAGGTATATTAAAGCACATCGGTAGCTCTGATTGATTGCATTGACAGCTTGAATGGTAATTTAACAAAGATTAATAAAGATTAATAGTTTCATCTAATAACCAAAGTGTGCTATAGCTCTGCCTTTCCTTTCAAAAGGTTTTTAATTTTATCATTTTAAGTTATTTTTATTCTTCTTTCTTGTTTAACCCACTATTTTGTTTATTGTTCATTTCCTCATTTGCAACTTACTGCATTATTATTTTGATCCTACTGTCTCAATACAGTAACCTTTTTATTACTTCACTTGTTTTTATTATATATGTGTATTTTAGTTAGTTTAGTTCATGTTATTATGCACCTCATACCCATCTTGTGGGCGGTAGTGAAAAGGGTTACAGAGGCACATAATGGGCTCAGGGACTGAACCCCACAATTCATTTAGCTAAGCCAGTTACAATCTTGATGAGCTAGTTATAAAATTCAATATAAGTCGTCACATTATCAATGGGTTCGAGATCGACCACAAGTACAGTTTCTAAATTAAGCAACTGACATATGTGGAGAGCTAGTATCACAATTGATATGTTTGTCCTGCACAACGCCCCCCATCCACTGGGCAGCGGAAGATAGGTTACACCGCCCCTTATCCAGTGGGCAGCGGTGGATAGGTTACAGTCACTTAGTTACTACCTACAGTTAGCAATCTGGGGATATTTGGATAAAATTTCTAGTAGCACATCCTTTTGAATGAAATATTGACACATCGCTGGAACATTGGTTATAGAGTTGTCTCTGAATTCACGTATATTTTCGCACTCCAACACATAGTGACGGAGGGTGTGCGAATAATTTTGTTGACACAGTTTACATTTGGTCAGGTATACATCGGCAGATAATGAGAATTCCCAGAGATACTTGTAACCGAGTCTAAGCCGAGCAGTAGTAACATCTAGAAGTCTGCTGATTTTATTGGTTGAACCATAGATGTGTGGCTCCTCTTGCATGATAGTATGATGATAGATGGAATTACTGGTGTCGATTTCACTTTGTCTCAGATCTACAACATTTTGTTAAAGTTCATGGTGTACTGCTGCTCTCAGATTGCTCATTGACAATCCAAGGTTACACTCAACGTCTCCTTTAAAGGCAGATTCTTTGGCTAACTCATCAACTCTATCATACATTCGGAAGCCAACATGAGATGGATTGCAAATGAAATGGACTCTGTTACCATCATTATTAATTTTGTTGTATTTGTGTCTAGCTTCGGACAAGAGCATGTTACAGTTATGTCTTAAAGAGTTGAGAACATTTAAGTGACAAAGAGTCACTTTCAATTAATGTATCAAGTTTGGAGACTTGTACACATTTCAGTGCAAGGAGCAAGGCAAATAGTTCGGTCTGATGGTTAGAGGCCCAGTTGTTTATCCGGACTCCCCACTCAAAATATAAGCCATCGCCCATTGGCATTACAACTGCACTTCCAGCTGCACCCGTGGTGCGGTGTAGGGAACTATTAGTGAATATAATTTGAGAGAGGGAATGCTCTGTGGAGAGAGTATCAATATGGCTTTAAGGCGTTGAGCTTTGCCTCAAGACGAAGCTTGGGCAAAGCTCTAATTTGTTTCTTGGGTGGAAAGGGAGGGATTGAAATGGGAAAGGGTGTAATCTCCCACGGTGCAGGATAGTGCCGTTGTTGTCTTGGTACAAATTATAAATCTGATATATTATGAGTTTAGTTCCAGTTTTAGTTATCCATCTGGAACAATACTGACCTTCAATAAAGAAATTCTGGAGGGCTTCTGTGCAAGGGTTAGGATGAGTTAGCCTAAGCATTTTTAAACCAATATAACAGTTAATTTTAGTAACACGATCAACAACCCTCGTAATATTAAGTTCCTTTCTCATGATAAGTATCTTTGTAGTACGAGGGCACCCAAGGATTATCCTCAAGGCTTCGTTCTGCAATTTTTCAAGCCCTCCAAGCTTTCTTTCAGGCATCAAAACAAGCAGAGGTGCAGCATAATCCACTAAAGATCTGATGTATGCAAGGTACATCATTTTGACAATTCTGACATTGGCACCAAAGCCTGAGTGATAACCTGCAACAGCCTTGAGAGCTCGGAGCCTCTCTTTATACTGACGACAGAGTCTGAATACAACAGGACCATACAGTGGCACCTCAAGGCCAAGGTATTTGAATCTGTTTACATAGTCAAGCTGGGAGCCATCAGACAGTTGCATCTTGCGAACAGCTCCTCACTGCCTGGGTGGGCGCCGATTTAGTATCTTTGTTTTTTTTCTGCTGAAATAAGTCTAATACAGAGTTAAGAGTGTTCTACGTGTTAGCATACCAAGTGGTGTGTATCATTATATCATCAGCTTAGCTAATGATCTGGACGTTGGGTTTGCTCGGTACAGAGTTTAACAGCGTGTTTATTAAGATATTAAATACCTGGTTGATACCTGGTTGATGGGGTTCTGGGAGTTCTTCTACTCCCCAAGCCCGGCCCGAGGCCAGGATTGACTTGTGAGAGTTTGGTCCACCAGGCTGTTGCTTGGAGCGGCCCGCAGGCCCACATACCCACCACAGCCCGGTTGGTCCGGCACTCCTTGGAGGAATAAATCTAGTTTCCTCTTGAAAATGTCCACGGTTGTTCCGGCAATATTTCTTATGCTTGCTGGGAGGACGTTGAACAACCGCGGACCTCTGATGTTTATACAGTGTTCTCTGATTGTGCCTATGGCACCTCTGCTTTTCACTGGTTCTATTCTACATTTTCTTCCATATCGTTCACTCCAGTACGTTGTTATTTTACTGTGTAGATTTGGTACTTGGCCCTCCAGTATCTTCCAGGTGTATATTATAAGATAAGGTAGATAATAAAATAAGGTAGGACTGAGGACACCTCCCTGCGGGGTACTTAGTTCGAAGTCTCTTTTTACACTCCTATGCCTCTGGAAAAATACAGATGACTTCCTGCTGGATAAGTATCCCCTGATCCAAGAAAGAAGCCGACCACCAATATTCATTGTTGCAAGTTCACTCAAGATAACATGTTGATTTGCAATATCAAAGGCAGACTTGAGATCCAGGAAGGTGGTATAGGACTTTTCAGTGTGCAAGGCAAGAAAGGTGGTGATGCAATGATGCACACTCCTTCCATGCATGAAGCCATATATCTGGGGGGATAGCACGGTTCTTATTCTATGGAGGAGACGGTTTAGGACCATTCTCTCGAATGTTTTGCAAATGCAGCTGGTAAGGGAAATTGGGCGGAAAGCATTCTCTTGATTTGTCTTGGGAATTGGAATTATTATACTGTTGGTCCAAGACATAGGAAGTTCCCTAGTAACATAGCTCATATTATACAGCTCAAGCAGGGGATTCCCTGGTACTAAAGGGAGCAGACGCAATATGTCTTAAGTGATACCATCCTTACCGGGGATATGGCTTTACCTTTGTTTAGGGCCGTGAGTAATTCAAACTCAGTAAATGACACGTTGCATTCATCTTCCTTGTGGAGCATGAAGTCAACGAGCCTTTCTCAATCTCCGTAACCAGAATTTAATTTGAACTATGTGGGGGAAGAACCACTTCCAGAACCAGGAAGTGGTCACTCTACATCAGGGGCAGGTCCACCACTGGCAGAACCGGGGAGTGGCCACTCTACATCAGGGGCAGGTCCACCACAGGCAGACCCAGGGAGTGACCACTCTACATCAGGCGCAGGTCCACCACTGGCAGAACCGGGGAGTGGCCACTCTACATCAGGGGCAGGCCCACCACAGGCAGACACAGGGAGTGACCACTCTACATCAGGGGCAGGTCCACCACTGGCAAAACCGGGAAGTGGCCACTCTACATCAGGGGTAGGTCCACCACAGGCAGACCCAGGGAGTGACCACTCTACATCAGGGGCAGGTCCACCACTGGCAAAACCGGGGAGTGGCCACTCTACATCAGGGGCAGGTCCACCACAGGCAGACCCAGGGAGTGACCACTCTACATCAGGCGCAGGTCCACCACTGGCAGAACCGGGGAGTGGCCACTCTACATCAGGGGCAGGCCCACCACAGGCAGACCCAGTGGTGACCACTCTACATCAGGGGCAGGTACACCACAGGCAGAACCGGGGAGTGTCCACTCTACATCAGGGGCAGGTCCACCACTGGCAGAACCGGGGAGTGGCCACTCTACATCAGGGGCAGGTCCACCACTGGCAGAACTGGGGAGTGTCCACTCTACATGAGGGGCAGGTCCACCACTGGCAGAACTGGGGAGTGTCCACTCTACATCAGGGGCAGGTCCACCACTGGCAGAACCGGGGAGTGGCCACTCTACATCAGGGGCAGGTCCACCACTGGCAGAACCGGGGAGTGGCCACTCTACATCAGGGGCAGTCTGCCACAGTCAAGGTGCCAGGCTTGAACACCACTTCTGCCACAGTCAAGGTGCCAGGCTTGAACACCACTCCTGCCACAGTCAAGGTGCCATGCTTGAACACCACTCCTACCACAGTCAAGGTGCCATGCTTGAACACTGCTCCTGCCACAGTCAAGGTGCCATGCTTGAACACTACTCCTGCCACAGTCAAGGTGCCAGGCTTGAACACTGGTCCTGCCACTTTCAAGGTGCCAGGCTTGAACACTGCTCCTGCCACAGTCAAGGTGCCATGCTTGAACACCACTCCTGCCACAGTCAAGGTGCCAAGCTTGAACACCACTCCTGCCACAGTCAAGGTGCCAGGCTTGTACACCACTCCTGCCACAGTCAAGGTGCCAAGCTTGAACACCACTCCTGCCACAGTCAAGGTGCCATACTTGAACATTGCTCCTGCTACAGTCAAGATGCCAGGCTTGAACACTGCTCCTACCACAGTCAAGGTGCCAAGCTTGAACACTGCTCCTGCGACAGTCAAGGTGCCAGGCTTG
Organism: Procambarus clarkii; assembly: GCF_040958095.1. Lineage (NCBI taxonomy): Eukaryota > Metazoa > Arthropoda > Malacostraca > Decapoda > Cambaridae > Procambarus > Procambarus clarkii. Next base: position 6,269,821 of record NC_091234.1, read on the forward strand.
AACACCACTCCTGCCACAGTCAAGGTGCCAGGATTGAACACTGCTCCTGCCACAGTCAAGGTGCCAGGCTTGAACACCATTCCTGCTACAGTCAAGGTGCCAGGCTTGAACACCACTCCTGCCAAAGTCAAGGTGCCAGGCTTGAACACCATTCCTGCCACAGTCAAGGTGCCAGGCTTGAACACTATTCCTGCCACAGTCAATGTGCCAGGCTTGAACACCACTCCTGCCACAGTCAAGGTGCCAGGCTTGAACACTGCTCCTGCCACAGTCAAGGTGCCAGGCTTGAACACCACTCCTGCCACAGTCAAGGTGCCAGGCTTGAACACCATTCCTGCCACAGTCAAGGTGCCAGGCTTGAACACCACTCCTGCCAGTCAAGGTGCCAGGCTTGAACACTGCTCCTGCCACAGTCAAGGTGCCAGGCTTGAACACTGCTCCTGCCACAGTCAAGGTGCCAGGCTTGAACACCACTCCTGCCACAGTCAAGGTGCCATGCTTGAACACCACTCCTGCCACAGTCAAGGTGCCAGGCTTGAACACTGCTCCTGCCACAGTCAAGGTGCCAGGCTTGAACACCACTCCTGCCACAGTCAAGGTGCCAGGCTTGAACACCACTCCTGCCACAGTCAAGGTGCCAGGCTTAAACACCACTCCTGCCACAGTCAAGGTGCCAGGCTTGAACACCACTCCTGCCACAGTCAAGGTGCCAAGCTTGAACACCACTCCTGCAACAGTCAAGGTGCCATACTTGAACATTGCTCCTGCTACAGTCAAGATGCCAGGTTTGAACACTGTTCCTGCCACAGTCAAGGTGCCAGGCTTGAACACTGCTCCTGCTACAGTCAAGGTGCCAGGCTTGAACACCACTCCTGCCACAGTCAAGGTGCCAGGCTTGAACACCACTCCTACTACAGTCAAGGGGCCAGGCTTGAACACCACTCCTGCCACAGTCAAGGTGCCAGGCTTGAACACCACTCCTGCCACAGTCAAGGTGCCAGGCTTGAACACCACTCCTGCCACAGTCAAGGTGCCAAGCTTGAACACCACTCCTACCACAGTGAAGGTGCCAGGCTTGAACATTGCTCCCGCCACAGTCAAGGTGCCAGGCTTGAACACCGCTCCTGCCACAGTCAAGGCGCCAGGCTTGAACACCACTCCTGCCACAGTCAAGGTGCCAGGCTTGAACACCACTCCTGCCACAGTCAAGGTGCCAGGCTTGAACACCACTTCTGCCACAGTCAAGGTGCCTGGCTTGAACACCATTCCTGCCACAGTCAAGGTGCCAGGCTTGAACACCACTCCTGCCACAGGTTATGCATTTTTCACTTACTGACTGCAGTTCATTTATGAGTTAAAACACACCTCAGATTTATGAGGTTCACCACACACGGCACAAAAATAGTTTTTGCTTGTGCAGTACCTGGCCACGTGGCGCCCCCATCGTTGACACTTATAACACCTACGAGGGGGAGGGTTGTAGAGTGCTATGTTATAGTGCCGACCTAAAGCTGCTCTAGAGTAAATTCTGTTCGGTATAGGCATGGCACCTTTCTATGTGGCAGCTATGAGGCCATATCTCAGACGTTTAGGGTTTACAACATTTTCATCACAGAGATATACAGGCTAAATGTGTTTATTAACATTGAATATGGCAACGGTTACTTTTGGACACCTTGGTACTGCATTTTTCATCTTAATACTTGTAAACTGGGTGTTTAGCAACACATTTACAGAAGCACTGTCGTTTTTTAACGAAGACATACTCACTTTCATCTCTAGGTAACTTAATGACCATGTCATTATATGTCGCAGAGGCTTCACAACCACTGCACTTTTCCCTCTACTGTGGTTCCCAGAGAAAAATCTAGCCGTAAATGTTTGGCAGCAGCCGAATTGGGTGTGTTAGATCGTGCCGTTCTCGAATGCTTACGTCGCTGACTTTCTCATTTGCACCTTGTAACCCTTATCATATGCACCGCCCTCTGATGTGTCGTGGGTCATCACTGAGGAGATCGCACTATCATTAGAGAACAATTTAGCATACGATGGTCCCCAAAGTCACTATCTGGCAACGGTGATGTGCTGCCCGGCATCTCGCCCACGACAGTTGCCATGACGTTAAAGACACAACATCTATATGCAGGGTATTACGGTACACTCGCTCTACAGTGAACCACAAAGCAGCACACCAGTAGATTGCCAATTCACAGGGTGGATGGGGCCGTGAACCATCAAACAAGATCAGCAGAAATAAATCGGCCAGCCTGCATATATGAGGCTCCACTATTTTCAAGGTCAGAGCGTACTTGCAGATCGGCGAACAAAATTTGAAGTTAGTGACATACGCATAAATACCTGGAGTCTGCTCAATACTCACAACAAAATTGAAATACACAGACAACAAACCGTAGTTCTTGAGAGCTGGTGAAGAGATGTGCAATAAGCATGTTGATCATGAAGACGTTCCTGGCACCATATCCTCCTTTCCTGGCCGGGCGAGGAGCTAGGCCTAACACAGCTATAGTTGATGTCACACCAGTGCCCAATATTCCAACAGCTCCTTTGTTAATCCACAAAGTTTTTGTAATTAAAGTTTCTAATCCCCCTCAATCGTCAGAGCACTACTTCACATCAACTAATGTAGAAGTAAGGCATCACTCAAAGTATCTACACTGAAAAGAGGCTGCATTGTTTCATGGTCACTAGCGTCTCCGATCAAAGAAAAAGGCAATCACGGCTCAGCGGTTGTATGGCGCAAGAGCTATCTTCGGGTACCTGACATGTTTGGTTTAGGCCCAATAGGTATGTGAGGAAGAGAGGCGTCCCTTCGCAGGCCAGCAGCAAGGCTACAAATGTCACTTCTAATTTACTAGTGCAGGTGATAACCAAGTTTCAGACCCACCTGGTGTGTGTGTCCCATATTGGCTATTAAGCTTCGTAAATGCAGCAAGTCCAATTACACCACCGACAGCGAGCGCAAGCGCAGGGGAGGACCCCACAAACGTTCCTCCCCTACGCAGCCTAAACCTACACTGTCTCAGTAGAAAAAAGAAAGATCCTGAACCGACGCCCACGCAGACGGGGTGGGTCTGTTCGCAAGATGCAGTTGCAAGATGGCTCTCTACTCGACTATGTAACCAGATACAAATTCCTTGGTCTTGAGGTCCCACTGTACAGCAGTGTTGTAGCCAGACTGGGTCGCCAATGTAGAGAGAGGCTCTGTGCTCTCAAGGCTGTGGCAGGCTACCATCCAAGGTATGGCACAAATGTGAGAATTGGCAAAATGATGTATCTCTCATATGTTAGATCTCCAATCGTTTATGCTGCACCTATGCTTGCACTAGTGTCTGAGAAAATGCTTGGAGGGTTGGAAAAGATGCAAAACGAAGCCATGAAGATTATCCTCGGATGCCCCCGTACAACTATATCACTAAACACAAGGAAGGAACTGGATATTTCATATGTAAGTGATCGTATCACTAAAATTAATGCTTTAATTGGTATCAAGATGCTTAGGCTAACCCACCCTAACCCCTGCACTGAAGCCCTCCAAGCCTTCTTTCTTGAAGGTCAGCCTCCCTCCAAATGAATTGCAAAAACCGCCACTGTTCTCAGAATGTATTATATTCATCACCTCTACCAAGATTGACAACAACGACACTTTCCTGTCACATGGGAGATTACACCTTTCCAAATACGGGATTCCCTCTTTTTCACCCAAGAAGCTGATTAAAGAACAAGCCTTGCTTCGACAAGAAGCAAAGTTCAATGCCTTAAGCCAAATTGATGCTTTAGTCAGTGAGTGCTCCCATTGCCAAATTGTTTACACTGATGGCTCCTTGGAAGTCTCATGATGCAACTGGAAGTGCAGTTGTTGTGACAGGGAGAGATGGTTCCTTCTCCCATGAGTGTGGAGCGCGTCTAAGTAACTGGGCCTCCACTCTTCAAACAGAATTGGTTGCCATAATCCTTGCACTCGAGCGCGTATATGAATCCAAAGTTGATACGCTAATTGTAAGTGACTCCTTGTCATCCTTGACTGCCTTCAGCTCCCAAAGGCATAACTGTGACGTGCATATCTCTGAAGCTAGACACAGATATGTTGAAATAATCAATGATGGAGTCAGAGTTTGTCTCCTGTGGATTCCTTCCCAAATTGGTCTCCGAATGCATGATAGAACTAATGCGTTAGCCAAGACTTTCACTCATAACAAGGAATTGATTACAATCTTGGACTGCCTTTGAGCAGCCTGAGGGCAGTAATATTTCGGGAACATCAACAAGATCTCATAGACTTGATGTAAAAATAAAATTCACGCCAGTTACTCCATCTGTCATCATTCAATTATGCAGGAAGTACCGCACGTCCATGGATCATCCAATAAGGTTAGCAGACCTCTAGATGTTACCATTATAAGTACCACTGGGAGTTTGTAACATCTGTAGATGTAGATTTGACTAAATGTAAACTCTGTCAGCAGAACTACTCGCATACATTGCTCCATTATATAATGGAATGAAAAAAATGCGAAATTCAGAGATAATACCATCAATGGAGTCCAAGAAATATGTAAGTATTTCATTCATGATGTACTGCCGGGAATCTAAAGGAAGTATCCAAAATTTGCTTACTATAGGTGATGTATGCACATGACTGTAAAGCTGCCGCCCAGTTGGGTGGGAGTGGAGCAAGACTAGTAACTGTGTGACTCACCATAGATGTAAAGTGCCTTGTATAGTGACTATTATGAACCTCTTGTTGAATCACTTGTGATATTAAAAGATTATCGGTGTGTGTATATGTATTTGTGTAAATGATTATATATATATATATATATATATATATATATATATATATATATATATATATATATATATATATATATATATATATATATATATATATATATATATATATATATATATATATATATATATATATGTATATATATATATATATATATATATATATATATATATATATATATTTTATTAAATATGACCGAAAAAGTAAGATTAATAATTCTAACACGAATTTTCTCAATCTTTCGTACATTATGCTTCACTGTTGGAGGTAAATCAAAAATCACTTCTCCAAAATTCATTTTTATTTCTAGTCTGACGCGACACGGGCGCGTTTCGTAAAACTTATTACATTTTCAAAGACTTCACAAATACACAACTGATTAGAACTTGCGTTTCCCTGATTTTATATCTACATTTGAGTGAGGTGGGAAGGGTGATGTGGCATTACATTTGAGTGAGGTGGGAAGGATGATGTGGCATTAGAGGATATTAATAGGGTATTAAAAGTATCAACACAAGACAGAACACGAAACAATGGATATTGAATAGAAGTGTTTGTAGAAAGCCTATTGGTCCATATTTCTTGATGCTTCTATATTGGAGCGGAGTCTTGAGGTGGGTAGAATATAGTTGTGCAATAATTGGCTGTTGATTGCTGGTGTTGACTTCTTGATGTGTAGTGCCTCGCAAACGTCAAGCCGCCTGCTATCGCTGTATCTATCGATGATTTCTGTGTTGTTTACTAGGATTTCTCTGGCGATGGTTTGGTTATGGGAAGAGATTATATGTTCCTTAATGGAGCCCTGTTGTTTATGCATCGTTAAACGCCTAGAAAGAGATGTTGTTGTCTTGCCTATATACTGGGTTTTTTGGAGCTTACAGTCCCCAAGTGGGCATTTGAAGGCATAGACGACGTTAGTCTCTTTTAAAGCGTTCTTTTTCGTGTCTGGAGAGTTTCTCATGAGTAGGCTGGCCGTTTTTCTGGTTTTATAGTAAATCGTCAGTTGTATCCTCTGATTTTTGTCTGTAGGGATAACGTTTCTATTAACAATATCTTTCAGGACCCTTTCCTCTGTTTTATGAGCTGTGGAAAAGAAGTTCCTGTAAAATAGTCTAATAGGGGGTATAGGTGTTGTGTTAGTTGTCTCTTCGGAGGTTGCATGGCTTTTCACTTTCCTTCTTATGATGTCTTCGATGAAACCATTGGAGAAACCGTTATTGACTAGAACCTGCCTTACCCTACAGAGTTCTTCGTCGACTTGCTTCCATTCTGAGCTGTGGCTGAGAGCACGGTCGACGTATGCGTTAACAACACTCCTCTTGTACCTGTCAGGGCAGTCGCTGTTGGCATTTAGGCACATTCCTATGTTTGTTTCCTTTGTGTAGACTGCAGTGTGGAAACCTCCGCCCTTTTCCATGACTGTTACATCTAGAAAAGGCAGCTTCCCATCCTTTTCCGTCTCGTAAGTGAAACGCAGCACGGAACTCTGCTCAAATGCCTCCTTCAGCTCCTGCAGATGTCTGACATCAGGTACCTGTGTAAAAATGTCGTCAACATACCTGCAGTATATGGCCGGTTTCAAGTTCATGTCGACTAAGACTTTTTGCTCGATGGTACCCATGTAGAAGTTTGCAAACAGGACACCTAGGGGAGAACCCATAGCGACCCCATCTACTTGCTTATACATGTGCCCATCCGGGCTCAAGAAGGGTGCCTCTTTAGTACAAGCTTGGAGTAGTTTCCTCAGAATACTTTCTGGCATGTCAAGAGGAGCACAGGCTGGATCACGATACACTCTGTCGGCTATCATTCCGATTGTCTCGTCCACAGGTACGTTGGTAAACAGCGATTCTACGTCCAACGAGGCTCTTATCCCTGTGGCCCGTGCGCCCCGCAGTAAGTCCACAAATTCCTTTGGAGACTTCAGGCTGAAGGCGCAAGGAACATAAGGAGTCAGCAGGCCGTTGAGTCGCTTCGCCAATCTGTACGTGGGTGTGGGTATCTGGCTAATGATTGGCCGAAGTGGGTTTCCAGGCTTGTGCGTCTTGACATTTCCATACGCATATCCAGGTTTATATTCCCCAATGATCTTTGGCAGGTGGAGTCCGGATTTCTTGGCGTTCACAGTTTCGATCAGTTTGTTGACCTTTGCTTTTAATTCGGCTGTAGTGTCCTTCGTTACCCTTTGGAACTTAGTTTGGTCAGAGAGTATGATGTTCATTTTCGCCAGATATTCGTCTTTTTTAAGAATGACATATATTGGCGACTTGTCACCTCTCCTGACAACTATCTCCTTGTTCTCACGAAGGCTTTTAGCTGCCGCTCTAAGCTCGGGGGACAGTATGGTGCTTCTGTAGTTGCCTCGATTCTTTCCTCCTTCTGCAATAAGTTCTGCTTGTAAGGTATCTTTGGTAGTGACCTTCTTTTGTGTCTCGAGGTCGAATATGTCGTCCAACAGAATTTCCAACTCCACTTTCTCCAATTTCTCCATATATATATATATATATATATATATATATATATATATATATATATATATATATATATATATATATATATATATATATATATATATATATGTGTGTGTGTGTGTAACAATTTGTTACATATAACATCATGTAATACATCATGTAACATCATGTAACATCATGTAACATCATGTAATACATCATGTAACATCATGTAACATGTAACATCATGTAACAATATATATATGTAACAATTAACAATATATATATATATGTAACAATACATATATATATATATATATGTAACAATATATATATATATGTAACAATAACAATATATATATATATATATATGTAACTTCACTCCTGAAGATGTATTAATATACGAAAGTACTTAAGGAAATTACTGTTTCATTTTTCCTCCGTGGTCTGACATTGTCATATATATATACATATATATATATATATATATATATATATATATATATATATATATATATATATATATATATATATATATATGCGGAAAATCCACAGAGAAATATGAAATGAGGTGAACGTTTCGGCTTTGTTAAAGCCTTTGTCAACACCAGACTGACTAAGGAGAAGGGAGAAGGGGGAGGATATATAGGCCGACACCTGACCAACCCATCCCTAGGGTTGGTCAGGTGTAATTAACCAAAATCAGGTATAGCTTAGCTTAAAATGGTCAAAGAGGATTAAGCGGTCAGAGAATAAGGATGAAAGATTAAAGAAAAGCCTCATGAACACACAATATATGAATATACAATTATAATGAGACATTGTAAGCCTCTCTATCAGAGTTGTTTCTTAAACTGTCGTGCAATATTATAACTTAAAAATGGATCAAGTTTGTACATTCCAGTACTAACATTAAGAAGATTTGGACACTGACTGATTAGAGCAGACTCAATCAAATTCCGTTCCACGAAATCCCCACAATTGGTAATGCTTTTTGCCCCATTCCAGTTAATATTGTGATCGCATAAACTCGTATGTAGATACAATGCATTAGACGTTTGGGCAGTTCTAATACTATAAGCATGTTGTGACAACCGCAATTGTAAGGACTTTCCTGTTTGTCCAAGGTACACAGAATCACAATCATTGCAGGGAATTGAATACACACAACCTGCTGTATCAGGGGAGTTTTTTATTAAATTGGATTTGATCGTACTATTAGTGAACACCAAATTTATATTAAGTTTCTTAAAAATCAGAGACAATTTTTCAAGTCCACTCGCATAAGGTACCACCAATGAGTTAATAATTTTTGGTTTCACCCAAAGGTAAATTGCCATCCTCAGTACTACTGCTGCCCCACGTCACTGTAACACCCCTGTATTGTAACACCACTATATACATAAATCAAGACGCTGCCACCATCTGCCTTTCATTTACTATATCAAGCAACGAGGCAAGAAACATTGCTTGACTTGGAGAGTACTCTTTTTAACTGTCAATATTTATGGGACGGTTGTTAGCCAATTATATCCAGAAGTTAAGGGGATTCAACAATTGATACAGAGGGGAAGTTTAACATGAGTTGATTAAGAACAAATTATGTAATTCACTACTCATAAAATCCTACTTTAACACTGGCAATACTGGCAAATTGTTACGGGATCCAGACATGGAAACGTATCAAAGATCACACACATTACCTTAAGACCACTCTCTGCCTCTCAGTCGGGTAGATTCACTGTCTCCTGAGGCTTGCCTGATGACCTGCCACCTCACGGACCTGCAGCCTCACACACACTCTCCGACCCTCCAGCACTCACTCTCTCTCACTATCATACAGGGGTATATATCCAATTGCCTCAGAAAGGGGGGGGGGGCGTTTAACACTATTGTGGGAACGTCTGGGGTGGAGCTGTTCCTAGCTGATTCAGCCAACTTGGTCAGCACATAAGGGCGTCAGCTGCCCATGACTTGCGAAAAAGCAATCAAAATGTATCATTAGGTTGTTGTGCTAAATCTTACCAGGGCGTTCCCATGGTGAGTCATGGGTGCCCTCTCCCGGCGTTACATCACTTCTATGGACACAGACACATCATCAGTTAAATGGAAGGTACTGGTGAAACCAGGAAGTAATACTCACTGTAAAATTGACATCGTGCTCCGTAGCACAACAGATGGCGCTAGTCTGGAGCCGCCACCTCACCAGAGGTCATCCACAGCGACCTCTGTCTGACCAAGGCAGGAATCTTGAGCCACTTGTTACGATCACTCCACCACCAAAAGATGGCGTTGCCTACATAGCGTCCAATATCAGGGAAGTTCGGGTGTGGACTCGTAGATGGCGCTGGAACTGCCACTTTCCCTCTGACAAGGGCGACGAGTCCGTAACAATATATATATTGTTACGGATGCATGTGTACTCACCTATTTGTGCTTGCGGGACTTGAGCTCTGGCTCTTTGGTCCCGCCTCCCAACTGTCAATCAACTGGTGTACAGGTTCCTGAGCCTACTGGGCTCTATCATATCTTCACTTGAAACTGTGTATGGAGTCTGCTTCCAACACTTCACTTCCTAATGCCTTCCATTTGTCAACCACTCTGACACTAAAAAAGTTCTTTCTAACGTCGCAATGGCTCATTTGGGCACTCAGTTTCCACCTGTGTCCCCTAGTGCATGTGCCCCTTGTATTAAATAGTCATTCTTTATCTACCCATTTAATTCCTCTGAGAATCTTGTATGTGGTGATTATGTCCCCTCTAACTCGTCCTGTCTCCCAGTGACGTGATGTTTAATTCCCGTAGTCTCTCCTCGTAGCTCATACCCCTCAGTTCGGGTACTAATCTGGTGGCAAACCTTTGAACCTTTTCCAGTTTAGTCATATGCTTGACTAGATTTGGACGCCGTGCTGGAGCTGCATACTCCAGGATTGGTCTGACATATGCGGTTTACAAAGTTCTGAAAGATTCCTTACACAAGTTTCAAAAGGCCGTTATTATGCTAGCCAACTTGGCATATGCCGCTGCGTATGTACTCACCTATTTGTGCTTGTGGGCGTTGAGCTTTCACAAATAGGTGAATACTCACACAGCAGCATATGCCAGGAGTCAGATTCACGAAAGCACTTACGCAAGCACTTACGAACGTGTACATCTTTCCTCAATCTTCGACGGCTTTGGTTACATTTATTAAACAGTTTACAAGCATGAAAATTTCCCATTCAGTTGTTGTTATTGTTATAAACAGCCTCCTGGTGCTTCGGAGCTCATTAATTGTTTAATAATTGTAAACAAAGCCGCCAAAGATTGAGAAAAGATGTACAGGTTCGTAAGTGCTTGCGTAAGTGCTTTCGTGAATCTGGCCCCAGGTTGGCTAACATAAGAACGGTGTGTGTGTACTCACCTATATGTACTCACCTATATGTGCTTGCAGGATCGAGCATTGACTCTTGGATCCCGCCTTTCTAGCTATCGGTTGTTTACAGCAATGACTCCTGTCCCATTTCCCTATCATACCTAGTTTTAAAAGTATGAATAGTATTTGCTTCCACAACCTGTTCCCCAAGTGCATTCCATTTTTCTACTACTCTCACGCTAAAAGAAAACTTCCTAACATCTCTGTGACTCATCTGAGTTTCCAGTTTCCACCCATGTCCCCTCGTTCTGTTATTATTACGTGTGAACATTTCATCTATTTCCACTTTGTCAATTCCCCTGAGTATTTTATATGTCCCTATCATATCTCCTCTCTCCCTTCTTTTCTCTAGTGTCGTAAGGTTCAGTTCCTTCAGCCGCTCTTCATATCCCATCCCTCGTAGCTCTGGGACAAGCCTCGTCGCAAACCTCTGAACCTTCTCCAGTTTCTTTATGTGTTTCTTCAGGTGGGGGCTCCATGATGGCGCGGCATACTCTAAGACGGGTCTCACGTAGGCAGTGTAAAGCGCCCTAAAAGCTTCCTCATTTAGGTTTCTGAATGAAGTTCTAATTTTCGCCAGTGTAGAGTACGCTGCTGTCGTTATCCTATTTATATGTGCCTCAGGAGTTAGATTAGGTGTCACATCCACTCCCAGGTCTCTTTCTCGAATCGTTACAGGTAGACTGTTCCCCTTCATTGTGTACTGTCCCTTTGGTCTCCTGTCACCTGATCCCATTTCCATAACTTTACATTTACTGGTGTTAAACTCCAGTAGCCATTTCCCTGACCATCTCTGCAGCCTGTTTAAGTCCTCTTGGAGGATCCTACAATCTTCGTCTGTCACAACTCTTCTCATTAATTTTGCGTCATCTGCAAACATTGACATGTATGATTCCACTCCTGTAAACATATCATTTACATAAATTAGAAAGAGGATTGGTCCCAGCACCGATCCTTGAGGTACTCCACTTGTTACTGTTCGCCAGTCCGACTTTTCGCCCCTTACCATTACCCTCTGGCTCCTTCCTGTTAGGTAGTTCTTCACCCATACTAGGGCCTTTCCGCTTACTCCTGCCTGCCTCTCAAGTTTGTATAGCAGTCTCATGTGCGGTACCGTATCAAAGGCCTTTTGGCAGTCAAGAAATATGCAGTCTGCCCAGCCTTCTCTGTCCTGCCTTATCCTTGTTACTTTATCATAGAATTCTAAAAGGTTTGTTAGGCATGATTTCCCTGTCCAGAACCCATGTTGGTGCTTGTTTACAAACCCAATGCTCTCCAGGTGCTCAACAAGTCTTAGCCTAATTATTCTTTCAAGTATTTTGCAGGGGATGCTTGTCAGTGATACGGGTCTGTAGTTAAGTGCCTCCTCCCTATCACCCTTTTTGAAAATCGGTACGACATTTGCCTCCTTCCAGCAACTGGGCAATTCCCCCGACATAAGTGACTCATTAAAGATCATTGCCAGAGGCACGCTGAGAGCCTGCGCTGCCTCTTTAAGTATCCACGGTGATACTTTGTCTGGTCCAACAGCTTTATTTGCGTCCAGTGTTGTCAACTGTTTCATTACATCCTCTGCTGTCACCTCTATATCTGATAGTCTTTCATCTTGGGTAATCTCTTCTAACAATGGGAGCTGCTCAGGCTCGGTTGTGAACACTCCATGGAATTTTGCATTCAGTACCTCGCAGATTTCCTTGTCGCTTTCTGTATATGCCCCTTCTGTTTTCCTCAGTCTTGTCACTTGGTCATTTACCGACATCTTCCTTCTTATATGGCTATGTAGTAATTTTGGTTGCTTTTTCGCTTTGACTGCAATATCGTTCTCATAATTTCTTTCCGACACTCGTCTTATGTTAATGTAATCATTCCTAGCTCTGTTACATCTAATCCTGTTGTCCTCTGTCCTTTGTCTTCTGTACTTCCTCCACTCCCTCCTGCTTCTCACCTTTGCTTCCTGACACTGTCTATTAAACCATGGGTTATTATATTCCCTCCTGCTTTTTTCCTTTATTGTTGGAATAAATCTATCTTCAGCCTCCTTGCATTTCAATATGACTTGGTTCATCATACCTTGCACTGTTTTTCCTCTAAGTTCTTCCTCCCACTGCACTTCTCCCAGGTAGTCCCTTATTCTTCTGTAGTCCCCTTTTCTGTAATCAAGTCTCCTTTCCCGGACCTCTTGTCCTTTGGTCACAATTTTAAGCTCCATCATGTAGTCAAAGACTAGGACACAATGGTCACTAGCTCCTAGTGGTATTTCATGTTCCAACTGCTCGATGTCTTCTACATTCTGAGTGATAATGAGATCTAATAGGCTGGGCGTATCCCCTCCTCTTTCCCTAGTATCTTCTTTCACATGCTGTGTTAGGAAATTCCTGTCAATAACGTCTACCAGCTTCGCTCCCCAGGTCTCCTCCCCGCCATGGGGATTCCTCGTTTCCCAATCTATCTCTCCGTGATTTAGGTCCCCCATGACCAGCAGCTTCGCTCTCATTCTATGCGCTAAAGTTGCTGCCCTCTGCAGTTCATCCATACATGTCTTGTTGCTGTCCTCGTACTCCTGCCTGGGCCTTCTACTGTTTGGTGGGGGATTGTAGAGTATCAAGATTACAATCTTCTTCCCATCCACTGTCAGAGTTCCATGTATGAAGCTTGTGCTTTCATTGGTACCCGGATTTTCCAGCTCATCAAACTTCCATTTCCGCTTTATTAGTAGTGCCACTCCTCCTCCCTGTCTCTGTGTCCTTTCTTTTCTTATCACCTGGTACCCCTCTGGAAAGATTGCATCCGAGATCATGCCACTTATTTTAGTTTCCACTATTGCCACTATGTCTGGGTCTGCCTCACTAACTCTTTCTTTTATCTCTTCTGCTTTATTGGCTACCCCATCAGCATTGGTGTACCAAACCTTGAGACTCTTCTTGGAAACTCGGGTGTCAGAGTTCCCCCTTTCACCAGGGGTCTGGGGGGAACTGGGGGGTGTCTGGGGGGCAAGTGGGGGCTGTGGGGGTGAGTGGGGGGGTGCTAGGGGGGTGCCTGGGAGTGCCTGGTAGGCGAATGGGGTCTGGGCATCTAGGGGGGTAGGAAGGGCATAATGGGTCTGAAAGTTAGGGGTCTGAATAGCATAGGGGGGTTGAGAAATAGAGTGAGACTGAGAGTCAGATAGAGGTTGAGAGGTTGGGGGGAAGAGGGATACTGAGGGCGGAGAGCTGAGATGAGAATGGAGCATGGGTGCTGGGAGTGGAAGAGAGGGTATATTAGTTAGGGGGGAATCGGGGGTAGGTGGGGGTTTTGGGGTAGAAGAGGGGAAGAGGGAGATGGGGGAAGGTGTTAGGGGGTCACAAGGTGAGGGGGTTAAATGTGGGCTGGAGGTGCATAGGAGGGGTGAGGGTTGGGTGGGGTTTGGGGGTGAGTGGAAGAGGGGTGCAGTGGAAGCTGGGATGGAGTAGATGGAATTGAAGTCAATGGGGTAGAAGGGGCAGGGGAGTAGGAAGGGGTATTTGGGGAGGGGGGATGGGAAGGTGGGTTTGGGGAGGGCATGGCTTGACCCACTGGGGTCGCTGACAAGTGTGATGTAGCAGGGGCAGGGGAATCGTTGTGGAGGTGCAAATGTGGAAGGGACAGGGGGGTTTTGGGAGGCTGAGGCAGGGGGGATGTATAGGAGGGCTGAGTTGGGGAGGATGCGACCTGGGAGGTGACCTGGGAGGTGGTCTGGGAGGTGACCTGGGATGTGACCTGGGAGGTGAGACTTCCTGAGAGGCTAGCTCGGAGTCGTTGTTGCCATCTATTTTTGTGGGCTGTTTGCTCATCTTTCGTCATAAACCTCTCTATAAACACATTGTAATGGGTTTCACTTCCTCTGAGTAAATGCTTGGTCCTCATTATGTACTCCACTGCCTCCTCATTGGAGAATTGCACCAGAACAGGTCTATTCTTGGTACAATTGTAAGGTCCAACCCGTCGATTGATATCCACCTCGCGTTCTGCCATCTCTGCTCCAATACACCTCAATATCTCGTGCAATTCGTATTTTTCTGTTTCTATTCTCTCTTGTCTTGTTGGTGCCCTAGATTCGAATAATCCATGTATTATAATAGACCGTCTCCTCAGTAATTCATTGTCATGCTGGTAGCCTGTCCCCTGGGGATTCCCCATCCCAACCGCAGTCACTAACCCATCCCCCACTAATCCTCTATCCTTAGCCATGCTGCTAATCCTTCCTAATTCGTTTGTGATACGAGCACATTCCCTCTCCCAGTCCTCTCTTCCCTTCCTAATCTCTTCCTGAACATAGAGCATAAGTTCTTGTTTCTGCCTCTCTACCGCATCCTGTATTTGCTGAAATACCTCACTTTTAATCCCCTGGATTAGATCCTCCAACCAATCACTCCTTCTCTCTACAAATTTCCCTATTAATTTGTCTATAAATCTGTCCTCCTCCTCATCCCTGCTGGTGATTGACCTTGAACCCCTTCTAGTCATTGCAGTAACAATCTAGCCAAAAAGGCGCTCCTCAATACCTTGCACAATCTGCTAACACAATAGGTGAGTGAATCTCCAATCGTCGTCCCACGTGGTGGTAGAAGGGTTGCTGCCGGGAGGTGAGGTCACGCGGTCAGAGGTCGGTGAGGTCTGCTTCCACACTGCACAGTATTTCCTCAACTATTTTGAATTACGCTAATTAAACTGTTTTTCTTCACTACCTTATGGCTCTGGTCAAAACCCAAGGTTTTTTCATTCACTTGTACATTCACTTATAGTCTTTTTCACTTCGAAGTTGCCTGATTACCCCTCCCACTCCACTAGTGAATCAGGAGCTCCCAACCCACGTCCACCCAACACGATGGTCACAAGACAAGTCCCGTGTGTTTTATCCCGTGTGTCTGTGTGTGTGTATGTGTGTGTGTGTGTGTGTGTGTGTGTGTGTGTGTGTGTATGTGTGTGTGTGTGTGTGTGTCTGTGTGTGTGTATGGGATACCCTTAAGACCATTCCTTAAGAACATTCCTTAAGATGCTACATTAACACATCTTGAGGTTATCTTGAGATGATTTCGGGGCTTTTAGTGTTCCCGCGGCCCGGTCCTCGACCAGGCCTCCACCCCCAGGAAGCAGCCCGTGACAGCTGACTAACACCCAGGTACCTATTTTACTGCTAGGTAACAGGGACATAGGATGAAAGAAACTCTGCCCATTGTTTCTCTCCGGCGCCTGGGATCGAACCCAGGACCACAGGATCACAAGTCCAGCGTGCTATCCGCTCGGCCGACCGGCTCCCTTGGTGAGTGAGAGTGGCAGATAACCATAGACGTTGTGTGGTCAACCTGTGTGTGTGTAGGGGGGGGGGGGGGGAAGGATTTGGAGGGTCAAACCCACCCTCCAACATGTGGGCAGAACACCACCTCAATCATCAACACTCCCCCAGGCTCCAGCTGGTGCTTGAAGATGCCCCATCTAACACATGTCATGCATAAGCCTACAGTTCCTGAGATATACTTAACTCCTCATGACAGTGGCGTCGCACCAATATAAGCTGTATTGGATTTTATCCCGAAATAACAATATACTGACTAGATGTATATGTATGTATGTATGTATGTATGTATGTATGTATGTATGTATGTATGTATGTATGTATGTATGTATGTATGTATGTATGTATGTATGTATGTATGCATGTATGCATGAATGTATTCCCAATCACGCCAAAGACTGCCTCTCTATCATCTAGTTTAAGATAAAATAACAACTAAGTACTACATAATCAACTCCATGTAACCTACCTTACCTACTAAGTGTCAACCTATATAATTTAAATTCATGCTGTTGATCTCCGTTAGTCTTGTCTTAGTTTTTAAGTATTTTCTGAACCTGTCCTCTTACAAATTATGTTGGAATTTGACTGTTTGCCCGTATGGCCGAATATGGACGTTATTTGAAAATGAAAAATAATTGAAAAAAACTTTGGAGTTTTTTCTTCCAAAACAGTAAGTTAAGGGTCCTCTGGTAGGTTAATAGGGCAGGAAGTTCTCCTAAGGTTTCAAAACGTCATGAAAACCGTTAATTGAAAGTTCCCTCTCCTAACCTTACTGAGTAAGCAGGAGGACTCACAACAGAAAACGTGATAGTACTTCACTTTCGTGAGCCTATTTAATGTCAAATTACGTTCATTTTGGCCATAACGCGCATACGGGTGTAGAGCAATGTAATTTTATGAGGACGGGTTGGCCCCAAATGGTGTGGTATTAGTGGCTTTAACGATAGTGTATATTAGCTCTATCTAGAAATCAAGCATGCTAATTGTAACTCAATATGTTTGTATGTACTTTTACCTACATAAACAATTTATTTATTCATATTATTGTATGCATGTACCTGACATGGGTGATGGAGCCATCACCCATGACCTAAATGGATGTCATGGTGAAGGAAACCATTTAGGACCCCAACCCATGAGCTGTAGTTGACCCCATACCCCAACCCGTGAGCTGTAGTTGACCCCATACCCCAACCCGTGAGCTGTAGTTGACCCCATACCCCAACCCGTGAGCTGTAGTTGACCCCATACCCCAACCCGTGAGCTGTAGTTGACCCCATACCCCAACCCGTGAGCTGTAGTTGACCCCATACCCCAACCCGTGAGCTGTAGTTGACCCCATACCCCAACCCATGAGCTGTAATTGACCCCATACCCCAACCCATGAGCTGTAGTTGACCCCATACCCCAACCCGTGAGCTGTATTTGACCCCATACCCCAACCCGTGAGCTGTAGTGGACCCCATACCCCAACCCATGAGCTGTAGTTGACCCCATACCCCAACCCGTGAGCTGTAGTTGACCCCATACCCCAACCCGTGAGCTGTAGTGGACCCCATACCCCAACCCGTGAGCTGTAGTGGACCCCATACCCCAACCCATGAGCTGTAGTTGACCCCATACCCCAACCCGTGAGCTGTAGTGGACCCCATACCCCAACCCATGAGCTGTAGTTGACCCCATACCCCAACCCATGAGCTGTAGTTGGCCCCATACCCCAACCCATGAGCTGTAGTTGACCCCATACCCCAACCCATGAGCTGTAGTAGACCCCATACCCCAACCCATGAGCTGTAGTTGACCCCATACCCCAACCCATGAGCTGTAGTTGACCCCATACCCCACCCCATGAGCTGTAGTTGACCCCATACCCCAACCCATGAGCTGTAGTAGACCCCATACCCCAACCCATGAGCTGTAGTTGACCCCATACCCCAACCCATGAGCTGTAGTTGACCCCATACCCCAACCCAATAAACCCAGTGGACCCAATAAACATCTACAGGTGGTAGTGGACACCTTGGGTCCCATTCCATGGGCGGTACAGGACCCATACCAATCCTGTAGGCGGTAGTGGACCATACACCCATTTTCTAGGCGGTAATCGACCCAATACCCATCCTGATGGGAGCAGTGGACCCCATACCCATCCTGTGGGCAGAAGTGGACCATACACCCATTTTCTGGGTAGTAGTGGACCCTATACTCATCCTGTGGGTGTAGTGGATCCCATACCCATCGTTTATGTGGTAGTGGACCCCTACCCATCCTGTGGATGGTAGTGACTCCCATACCTATCCAGTGGGTGATAGTGAACCCCATACTCATCCTTTGGGTGGCAGTGGACCCCATACTCATCCTGTTGGCGGTAGTGGACCCCATAACCATCCTGTGGGCGGTAGTGAACTCCAGCCTCATCTTGTAGGTGGTAGTTGAGCCCATACACAACCAACAGGTGGCAGTGGACCCCATACCCATCCTACGGGTGGTAGTGGACCCCATACACATCGTGCGACTAGCTGTGAACCCTATATCCATCCTGCGAGTGCTAGTGGACCCCATATCCTTCCTATGGATGATAGTCCAATCCCGTGGGCAGTAGTGGACCCCGCATACTCATCCTGTGGGTGGTAGTGCACCCCATACTTATTTTGTGTATGTAAGAATGTGTATAAGAATGTAAGAACTCTTGTATTAAAAAAAATATGGGCAGTACTGGGCCACATACCCATCCTGTGGGAAGTTGTGACCCCCATACTCATCCTGAAGGAGGAGGCGGACCCAAACACTCATCCTCTGGGCGGTATTGGACCGCATACCCATCCTTTGGGGTAGTGGACCTCATACCCATCCTGTGGATGGAAGTGGACACCGTACAAGTCCTGTGGACTGAAGTGGACCCCATAGCCTTCCTGTTGGCAGTAGTGGACCCATGCCAATGCTGTGGGCAGTAATGCACCTCATACCAAGCATGGGGCGGTAATGGACCCCATACCCATCCTATTGGTGGTAATGGACCCATACCCAACCTACAGGTGGTAGTGGAACCCATACCTATCCTTTTAGGTGGTAGTGGACTCCATAAACATCGTGTGATTTGTTGTGGACTCAAGATCTATTCGGTTTTCAGTAGTGTACCCCATAGACATTTCAACTTAACATCGTTATCTTATGACGTTCCTGCAATTCACTCTCTTCAAATTTTCGAAGCACATACTATTGTATACAAACATTATTTGAGAGAACCCCCCCAATTACATATAATAATTTATAGTACTTATTATAATTTACTTAGAACTACCAAGATTTCTCAAAACAAAACTACGAGCCTTCAATTGGATGTAGCGTATCCATGATACCTGAATAACATGGAAAATAGTACGTAAATTTCATATAAGAAATTTCACTGTAAAAATACAATTATCATTTAAAATTGGAGCAAACGGACCCTTATGCTCTCTACAGTGATGTGACGGGTACTATGGGACAGACTATGGTGCGTGAGGAAGGGTTGGTGCCTGGTGATAGGGAAATAACTGGAAATTTACCACAGATAAACTATGAACATTAGCAGCTTAGGAACTATGAGCCTTTGGCCACAGTGATACAATGTTATTGCAAGAGTGGGTTGCACTAACATAGAGGGAGCACAGAGTACACACAGCTGGCCCAGTAGTGTGTGATAGATACCTCCACAGCTGGCCCAGTAGAGTGTGATAGATATCACCACAGCTGCCCCAGTAGTGTGTGATATATATCTCCACAGCTGGCCCAGTAGTGTTTGATAGATACCTCCACAGCTGGCCCAGTAGTGTGTGATAGATACCTCCACAGCTGGCCCAGTAGTGTGTGATATATATCTCCACAGCTGGCCCAGTAGTGTTTGATAGATACCTCCACAGCTGGCCCAGTAGTGTGTGATATATATCTCCACAGCTGGCCCAGTAGTGTGTGATAGATACCTCCACAGCTGGCCCAGTAGTGTGTGATATATATCTCCACAGCTGGCCCAGTAGTGTGTGATAGATACCTCCACAGCTGGCCCAGTAGTGTGTGATATATATCTCCACAGCTGGCCCAGTAGTGTGTGATAGATACCTCCACAGCTGGCCCAGTAGTGTGTGATATATATCTCCACAGCTGGCCTAGTAGTGTGTGATAGATATCTCCACAGCTGGCCCAGTAGTGTGTGATAGATATCTCCACAGCTGGCCCAGTAGTGTGTGATAGATGTCACCAGTAACATAGAGGGAGCACAGAATACACACAGCTGGCCCAGTAGTGTGTGATAGATATCATCACAGCTGGTCCAGAAGTGTGTGATAGATGTCTCCACAGCTGGCCCAGTAGTGTGTGATAGATATCATCACAGCTGGCCCAGTAGTGTGTGATAGATATCACCACAGCTGGCCCAGTAGTGTGTGATAGATATCACCACAGCTGGCCCAGTAGTGTGTGATAGATATCACCACAGCTGGCCCAGTAGTGTGTGATAGATATCACCACAGCTGGCCCAGTAGTGTGTGATAGATATCACCACAGCTGGCCCAGTAGTGTGTGATAGATATCACCACAGCTGGCCCAGTAGTGTGTGATAGATATCACCACAGCTGGCCCAGTAGTGTGTGATAGATATCACCAGTAACATAGAGGGAGCACAGACCACACAGCTGTGCTATTAGTGTGGAAGATAATCTAGAAAGGAAAGTTACATTTTTGTCACTGGTATCGCTTTTTGTCGCTCAACGTTCCGTCCGCCTCGATATGGATACTGCGTAGCGGTGACATGTTTGCCCTTATTTGGTGTCACCGTTGACGCCAGTGTTGTTGTGAGTAGTGTACTGTTAACAGTTCTCGTGTGTAGTGAAGTGTCTTGCTTTTGGTTTTACCAGCACTCATTGATTTTATCTGTCGCAAACACTGTACCTGGTGTCCAGAAGGTACTGACCATAATGTGACCACAGGGCCTTGTCCTGAGTGTGACAGTTGGTTACATTGAGAGTGTGGCCTGGTGTGCAGTGATAAGTAATTAGAGACAAACTATCCTTAGCAACTCTCCAGCCTACAGCTTTCGGTAAACCAGCGAGCCATAAGGTTTTGGTAAAACAAGCAGCAAATAGCTCTTGGTTTAACAGCCAGTTTAGCGCTAGTGGTACATCAAACATCATCCGGTTATTGTCGTCTAACAAAAGGTCTGTGATAATCTTAATTGTTGTTATTTCTTACACAAATTATTATAAAAGTTCAACATAAGATTAATAGTTTTTCAAGTGAAAGTATATATTCAATATGTAACTATTCTGCTAAGAATTTTCATGTGCCAGTCCATAGGTAATGTCTTTAACGTCAGCCAAAGGGGACAAAGGTGTTTCTACACTCATTTGTAGACGTCGGCCACAGATATATAGTCTCCGCCACAATAGTGTCCAGGGTTTTTCATATATTACAACTACTGCTGTTCTCTGTAAGTGATGTTGAACTTCCGACATTTCACACAATTATTAACCACATGTCTAACCCTACTTTGGCGTTGTAACAACTACAACCACAACGCCAGTGTAAACTACCACAAAGATCAACACTCCAGCAACCAGGACCACAAGGTTCACCACTCCACCATACATGACCACAGGGTTCACCACACCACCATACATGACCACAGGGTTCACCACACCACCATACATGACCACAAGGTTCACCACACCACCATACATGACCACAGGGTTCACCACACCACCATACATGACCACAGGGTTCACCACACCACCATACATGACCACAGGGTTCACCACACCACCATACATGACCACAAGGTTCACCACACCACTATACATGACCACAGGGTTCACCACACCACCATACATGACCACAGGGTTCACCACACCACCATACATGACCACAAGGTTCACCACACCACTATACAACCCGCTCTCGCACATGACGGCACATATATGACTTATTGCTAATAGTTAATATTTTCCTTATGAATTAGTACATATGTGGTATATTCCCAGTTATATATTTTTCAAGGCCAAACTCTTCCTCACGTACCAATTTACGTCTCACAGTACCCGTCCATCACCGTAGACAGCAGAAAAGTCGTGATTGGTTCAATTATAATGAAAATTGTAGTTTTCAGGTCCCACATGGGTTGTGAAATTGACCTACTATTGTCCATGCTCTTAGAATATTACAGATCAGCTACATCCTATTGAAGGCTCGTAGTTTTTTTATGAGAAATATTAGTTGTTCTTAGTAAATTATAATAAGCACTATAATTCATTACATAAAATAAAAGTGCTGCAACAATCATTATTATTTACACTAGTTTGTGCTTTAAACATCTTTAAAGAAAGTATTGTAGAATCGTGAACAGAAAACGATGTTACGTTGGAATGTTTATGGGGTAAACTACTGCAAACAGGATGGTATTGTGTATACTACCTACTGTAGGATCGCTATCGGGTCCACTACGACCTGTTAGGTGGGTAAGGGGCCCATACCACTTGTAGGATAGGTCTGGGCCCATGAACTGCCCATAGGATGGGTATGGGGACCACTATGGGCAACAGCTATGAAAGCAGCTACCTCACAGGAAGCTGCAAAATGCACTAAGCAAATGCTGGAAAGGAAACGAACAATTATAGTTGTAGGAGTACAGGAACCAGAGGGATCCAATCGGGAGGAGTGGAGGAGGAGGGACCGAGAAACCATGACAGAGATCTTGGAGGGACTGGATATGGAGGAGGCAAATAGCAACACAGAGAAGGTTTTCAGGCTGGGCATCTACAAGAAGGAAAGGAAACGATTGATAAAGGTAGCGCTCATGAACGAGGCAACAAAGGAGAAAAACCTATCCAGGAAGAGCAGACTTGTGAGGTTAGGGGGATACGAGGACGTCTTTCTGCAAAGGGACATGACAAGGGAGGAGAGAAGGAAGGCTGCAGAAGCAAGGAGGAGACGCAGAGAAAGGAGTGGGGATATGGGAGCCACAGGTCTCAGCTCAGTGTCTCGAGGAACCTCAGAGGGGAGTGGGAATCCCCCCACCAGTAGGCCAGTACCCATAGGGAGAATTGTAACAGAAGCCTCCCACCAACCAACCCCTCAACCATCCCCCACCAATTACTTGCACCTCCCCAGACAGTAAAGTCCCTCTTCAGATCATGCCCACATGTTCCCTGACCCCAGAATCCCCCATGCCCTTTTTCTTCCCCAACCCCTACCCCAGACCCTCTCTGTTCCTGCACCCCATGCCCTTCCCTGTTTCTCCAGCCTGTGCCCTTCCCATTAACCCCACCCCCCTCCCTCATGGCCCCTCCCCCTCCCCAGGCACCCCTCCCCTCCCCAACCCCTGACCACCCTGTTAACTCACCCCAGTCTACCCTGCACACTCCAACCCGTGACCTTCCACCACACCACCACATGTCTCTCCAGCTCCCCCATCCCTTGCCCCAACTAACCCCGCAACCCCGGATCCCCTCAGCCGCATCACATCAGACCCTCTAGCCCCCTTGTTCCAGATCCTCCCAGCCCCCCTCACACCCCAGACCCCCCAGGCTCTACTTCCTAGGTTCACCCATCCCAGGCATCCCTTACCCCCCAACTCCAGTGGAATCAACAGAAACTGAGAATGGACAGAAGAGAGTTAGGTTATGTACTCGAACATAGATGGGATTAAAAACAAGGCAAGAAGTAAACCCAGATGTAATTGGACTTACAGAAACAAAACTCTCAGGAATCATAACGAATGCGGTGTTTCCCCCAGGACTACACTGTAATAAGGAAAGAGAGGGAAGGAAGGGGAGGAGGCGGAATGGCTCTACTGATGAGAAAGGAATGGAGTTTCGAGGAGATGGTTATTCCGGGCAGCGAAGTGTTCTGAGACTTCATAACAGGCACCATGACGATGCGAGCACGAAGAGTAGTAGTAGCAGTGATATATAACCCACCACAAAATGAAAGAAGACCCAGGCAAGAGTATGACAGAAACAACATGGCAGTTAACATTATCATTGAGAGAGCAGCCGCTGCTGCCTGTAGAAATCGATCCCATCTGCTCAGCATGGGGGACTTTAATCATGGAAGGATAGACTGGGAAAACAGAGAACCACATGGAGGTGAGGAAACATGGGGAGCGAAACTGCTAGAGGTGACGACTAGAAACTTTTTAAGTCAGCATGTCAAGGGTCCCACGAGAATGAGAGGCAATGATGAACCAGCAAGACTCGACCTATATAAGGGAAATCGGTCTGGAAGCCCCGTGGGTATGAGTGATCACAGTGTACTGTTGTTTGAATATTTGGTCGAAGAAGGGTTAATGTACTCAAGGAAGGGACCAGAAAACAAGAGGCCGGCATTCCGGAAGAGAAACTATGAGATGAGAAAATTCCTAACTGAAATAGCTTGGGAAACAGAGCTCAGAGGAAAAACGGTTCAAGACATGATGGACTACATTACACAGAAGTGTAAGGCGGCAGCAGACAAGTTCGTCCCAGTCCAAAAGGAAAAAAATGAAATAGAGATGAAAAGCCTATGGTTTAATCAGAGTTGCAAGCTAGCAAAGCAGTTAAGTAAAATGGCGTGAAGAAACTATAAAAACAACAGAACACTAGAGAGCAGAGAAAGATACCAGAGCGCCAGCAATGAATACGTCAGGGTGAGAAGAGAGGCAGGAGAGGCAATATGAAAATGACACAGCGAGCAAGGCAAAGACTCAACCCAAACTGCTGCATAGCCACATCAAGAGGAAAACAACAGTGAAGGAACAGGTGATGAAACTGAGGATAGGGGCAGAAAGATTCACTAAAAAGGACAAGGAAGTGTGCGAGGAACTCAATAAGAAATTCCAGGAAGTCTTCACCTCAGAGCAAGGAGAAGTCCTCGAAATAAGGGAAGGAACATCAACCCAGACACCACTAGAGGAGTTTGTGATTACCAGTGGGGAGATGAGGAAGCATTTGCTAGATTTGGACGTGACAAAGGCTATAGGCCAGAATGGAATCTCACCATGGATTCTAAAGGAAGGAGCAGATGCTCTGTGCCTACCACTCTCCATGGTGTACAAGAAGTCACTGGTAACAGGTGAACTGCCAAAAATTTGGAAGACGGCCAACGTAGTCCCAATATACAAGAAGGGTGATAGGCAGGAGGCACTGAACTACAAGCCAGTGTCCATAACTTGCATTCCATGCAAGATGATAGAAAAGATTGTGCGAAAAAAGCAAGTGGAACATCTGGAGCAAAAGAACATGAAACACAACATCAGCATGGGTTCAGAGATTGCAAATCATGCCTAACAGGATTGAGTTCTATGACCAGACAACAAAAATCAGGCAAGAGAGAGAGAGAGGGCTGGGCAGACTGCATATTTCTGGACTGCCAGAAAACTTTTGACACAGTACCACATAAGAGACTAGTGCACAAACTGGAGAAGCAGGCAGGAGTGAAAGGAAAGGTACTCCACTGGATAAGAGAGTACCTAAGCAACAGGAGACAGCGAGTTACCGTGAGGGGTGAGGTCTCGGAATTGCGGGGAGTCACCAGTGGAGCCCCACAGTGATCAGTCCCTGGAACTATACGGTTTCTGATATACGTAAATGATCTCCCAGAAGGAATTGACTCATTCCTCTCGATGTTTGCTGATGATGCAAAAATTATGAGGAGGATCAGGACAGAGGAGTATAGTATGAGGCTACAAGATGACCTAGACAAACTGAAGGAATGATCCGACAAATGGCTACTAAAGTTCAACCCAAGTAAATGTAAGGTAATGAAACTAGGAGGAACTAGGAGGCCAGTCACTGGATACCGAATGGGAGATGAAGTCCTTCACGAAACGGACAGAGAGAAAGATCTGGGAGTTGATATCACGCCAAACCTGTCTCCTGAAGACCACATCAAAAGAATAACATCAGCGGCCTGTGCAAGGTTGGCTAGCATCAGAACTGCTTTCAGAAACCTGTGTAATGAATCCTTCAGAACCTTGTATACCACATATGTAAGGCCAATCCTGGAGTATGCAGCCCCAGCATGGAACCCGTTTCTAGTCAAGCACAAGACGAAGCTGGAAAAAGTTCAGAGGTATGCCACTAGACAAGTCCTAGAACTAAGAGGCATGAGTAATGAGGACAGACTACGTGACCTGCATCTCACGTCGCTGGAAGACAGAAGAGCTAGTGGCGACATGATCACAACATACAAAATTCTCAGGGGAATTGACAGGGGTGGACAAGGATGGATTATTTAACACGGGTGGCACACGCACATGGGGACACAGGTGGAAGCTGAGTACCCAAATCAGCCGCAGAGACATTAGAAAAAACTTTTTCAGTGTCAGAGTAGATAGTAAATGGAATGCACTAGGAAGTGATGTGGTGGAGGCTGACTCCATACGCAGTTTCAAATATAGATATGATACAGCCCAGTAGGCTCAGGAATCTGTACATCAGTTGATTGACGGTTGAGAGGCGGGACCAAAGAGCCAGAACCCAATCCCCGCAAGCACAATTAGGTGAGTACTATACAGGATGGGTATGGGGGTCCACTACTGCCTGCAGGATGGGTATGGGGGTCCACTACCGCCTGCAGGATGGGTATGGGGTCCACAACTGCCCATAGGATGGGTTTGACGACCACTATCATCTACAGGATGAGCATGGGGTCCACTACTGCCCACAGGATGAATATGGCGTCCACTACCGCATGCAGGATGGGTATGGGATCCACTACTGCCCACTGAAAGGGTATATGTTCCACTTCCGCTCAAAGGATGTGTGTTTGGCGTCCACTATACCGCCCACAGGATGGGTATGGGGTCCACAATCATCCACAGGATGAAAATTGTCTACTACCGCCCACAGGATGGGTATGGCCTCCATTGTCGCCCACAGCATGAGAATAGGGTACAGTACCGTCCAAAGAATGGGTATATGCTTAATTACCGCCGACAGGATGAGTATTTATTTATTTATTTATTTATTTATATACAAGAAGGTACATTGGGTTTGTGAGGATACATAGCATGGTATTTACAATCTTGTAAAGCCACTAGTACGCGCAACGTTTCGGGCAGGTCCTTAATCTAACAGATAATTTCAAGTAGGTAAATTCAAGCAGAATTAATAAATTCATAAAAGATACATTGCAAGAAAAAAGAAAATTGAGATAGAGATTAGTAGGTATACTAAGTAGTATACTAGTAGTAATATATTATGTAATACTATACTAGTAGCACATTGGTAGCTCTGATTGATAACATTGACAGCTTGATTGATAGTTTAGACAAGATTAATAGGCACCATAGTATCGCGTCTACTACCGCCCACAGGATAGGTAAGGGGGTAAACTACTACCCATAGGACCCGTATGGGATCCACTAACACCCTCAGGGTGAGTATTAGGTTCATTACCGCCCACAACTTGCTTATGGGGTCAAGTACCGCCCACAGGATAGGCATGGGGTCAACTGCCACCCACATGATGGGTTTGGGGACCACAATCATCCACAGGAAGGTCCACTACCGCCGACAGGATGGCTTTGGGGACCACTATCATCCACGGGATGGGGATGGGGGTCCACTACCGCCCACTGGGTGGGTAATGGGGTCATGTCTATCCACAGGATAGGTATATGCGCCACTACCGCCCACAAAATGAGTATGGGTCCACTACCGCCAATAGGATGGGTATGGGGTCCATTATCGCCCAAAGGTTGGGTATGGGGTCCACTGCCACCAACAGGATGAGTATATTGAGTACTCTACCACCCACAAGATGGGTATGGGGTCCTCTACGACCCTCAGGATAGGTATGGGGTCCACTACCATCCAAATGACGTGTGTGGGGTCCGGGGTCCACTACCACCCACAGGATGGGTGTGGGGTCAACCCAAATGACGTGTGTGGGGTCCGGAGTCAACTACCACCCACAGGATGGGAATGGGGTCCACTACCCCCCCACAAGATGGGTATGGGGTCCACTACCACCTACAAGATGGGTATGGAGTTCACTACCACCCGCAGGATGGGTATGGGGTCTACTACCACCCACAATATGGGTATGGGGTCCATTTCCCCATACAAGATGGGTATGGGGTCCACTACCACCCGCAGGAGGGGAATGGGGTCCACTACCAACAACAAAATGGGTATGGGGTCCACTACCACCCGCAGGATAGGTATGGGGTCCACTACCACCCACAGGATGGGTATGGGGTCCACTGCCACCAACAGGATGAGTATATTGGGTACTCTACCACCCACAAGAAGGGTATGGGGTCCTCTACGACCCTCAGGATAGGTATGGGGTCCACTACCATCCAAATGACGTGTGTGGGGTCCGGGGTCCACTACCACCCACAGGATGGGTGTGGGGTCAACCCAAATGACGTGTGTGGGGTCCGGAGTCAACTACCACCCACAGGATGGGAATGGGGTCCACTACCCCCCCACAAGATGGGTATGGGGTCCACTACCACCTACAAGATGGGTATGGAGTTCACTACCACCCGCAGGATGGGTATGGGGTCTACTACCACCCACAATATGGGTATGGGGTCCATTTCCCCATACAAGATGGGTATGGGGTCCACTACCACCCGCAGGAGGGGAATGGGGTCCACTACCAACAACAAAATGGGTATGGGGTCCACTACCACCCGCAGGATAGGTATGGGGTCCACTACCACCCACAGGATGGGTATGGGGTCCACTACCTCCCACAATATGGGTATGGGGTCCACTTCCCAATACAAGATAGGTATTGAGGTCCACTATCACCCGCAGGATGGGTATGGGGTCAACTTCCACCCACAAGATGGGTATGGGGGTCCATTACCACCCACAAGATGGGTATTGGGGTCCACTACCACCCGCAGGATGGGTATGGGGTCCACTATCACCCATAAGATGGGTATGGGGGTCCACTACCACCCACAAGATGGGTATGGGGTCCTCTACGACCCTCAGGATAGGTATGGGGTCCACTACCATCCAAATGACGTGTGTGGGGTCCGGGGTCCACTACCACCCACAGGATGGGTGTGGGGTCAACCCAAATGACGTGTGTGGGGTCCGGAGTCAACTACCACCCACAGGATGGGAATGGGGTCCACTACCCCCCCACAAGATGGGTATGGGGTCCACTACCACCTACAAGATGGGTATGGAGTTCACTACCACCCGCAGGATGGGTATGGGGTCTACTACCACCCACAATATGGGTATGGGGTCCATTTCCCCATACAAGATGGGTATGGGGTCCACTACCACCCGCAGGAAGGGAATGGGGTCCACTACCAAAAACAAAATGGGTATGGGGTCCACTACCACCCGCAGGATAGGTATGGGGTCCACTACCACTCACAGGATGGGTATGGGGTCCACTACCTCCCACAATATGGGTATGGGGTCCACTTCCCAATACAAGATAGGTATTGGGGTCCACTATCACCCGCAGGATGGGTATGGGGTCAACTTCCACCCACAAGATGGGTATGGGGGTCCATTACCACCCACAAGATGGGTATTGGGGTCCACTACCACCCGCAGGATGGGTATGGGGTCCACTATCACCCATAAGATGGGTATGGGGGTCCACTACCACCCACAAGATGGGTATGGGGTCCACTACCACCCGCAGGATGGGTATGGGGTCCACTATCACCCTCAAGATGGGTATGGGGTCAACTACCACCTACCAGATGGGTATGGGGTCCACTCTCACCCTCAAGATGGGTATGGGGTCCACTACCCCCAAAAGATGGGTATGGGGTCCACTATCACCCTCAAGATGGGTATGGGGTCAACTACCACCCACAAGATGGGTATGGTGTCTACTACCACCATCAAGATGGGTATGGGGTCCACTACCACCCACAAGACGGGTATGGGGTCCACTACCACCCACAGGATGGGTACGGGGTCCACTACCCCCCACAGGATGGGTATGGGGTCCACTACCACCCACAGGATGGGCATGGGGTCCACTACCCCCCACAGGATGGGTATGGTCCACTACCCCCCACAGGATGGGTATGGGGTCCACTACCACCCACAGAATTGGTATGGGGTCCACTACCCCCCACAGGATGGGTATGGGGTCCACTAACACCCACAGGATGGGTATGGGGTCCACTACCGCCCACAGGATGGGTATGGGGTCCACTACCACCCACAGGATGGGTATGGGGTCCACTACCACCCACAGGATGGGTATGGGGCCCACTACCGCCCACAGGATGGGTATGGGGTCCACTACCCCCCCACAGGATGGATATGGGGTCCACTACCACCCACAGAATGGGTATGGGGTCCACTACCCCCCACAGGATGGGTATGGGGTCCACTACCACCCACAGGATGGGTATGGGGTCCACTACCGCCCACAGGATGGGTATGGGGTCCACTACCACCCACAGGATGGGTATGGGGTCCACTACCACCTACAGGATGGGTATGGGGTCCACTACCCCCCCACAGGATGGGTATGGGGTCCACTACCACCCACAGGATGGGTATGGGGTCCACTACCACCCACAGGATGGGTATGGGGTCCACTACCGCAATATAAACAATTGGAACAGACAAATATGGACTGGAGACGCAGATGTTCTAGCTTAAAGCTATAGAGTCCATTAACAATGCTGGAATATTGTAACAAAAAAAGACTATACAGTAGCTAATATTATTGTGAAAATATATAAGTGAATAAATTAATTATTATTTGATAATTAACAAAGTTATCAATTTATGAAACAGATTGACAAATTTTAAGTTCCAAGTTTATACAATATTGTGAAATTGAGAGTCTATGTAGTAACACAAATTGGTAAATCATAAATGTTGTATGCTAAGAATCTGATACATGTGTACTCACCTAGTTGTACTCACCTAGTTGTGTCTGCAGGATCGAGCATTGACTCTTGGATCCCGCCTTTCGAGCATCGGTTGTTTACAGCAATGACTCCTGTCCTATTTCCCTATCATACCTGGTTTTAAAATTATGAATAGTATTTGCTTCCACAACCTGTTCCTGAAGTGCATTCCATTTCCCCACTACTCTCACGCTAAAAGAAAACTTCCTAACATCTCTGTGACTCATCTGAGTTTCAAGCTTCCATCCATGTCCTCTCGTTCTGTTACTATTCCGTGTGAACATTTCGTCTATGTCCACTCTGTCAATTCCTCTGAGTATCTTATACGTTGCTATCATGTCCCCCCTCTCCCTTCTTCTTTCTAGTGTCGTAAGGCACAGTTCCCTCAGGCGCTCTTCATACCCCATCCCTCGTAGCTCTGGGACGAGTCTCGTTGCAAACCTCTGAACCTTTTCCAGTTTCATTATATGCTTCTTCAGATGGGGACTCCATGATGAGGCGGCATACTCTAAGACTGGCCTTACGTAGGCAGTGTAAAGCGCCCTAAATGCCTCCTTACTTAGGTTTCTGAATGATGTTCTAACTTTTGCCAGTGTAGAGTACGCTGCTGTCGTTATCCTATTAATATGTGCCTCAGGAGATAGATTAGGTGTTACGTCCACCCCCAGGTCTCTTTCACGCGTCGTTACAGGTAGGCTGTTCCCCTTCATTGTGTACTGTCCCTTTGGTCTCCTATCTCCTAGTCCCATTTCCATAACTTTACATTTGCTCGTGTTGAATTCTAGTAGCCATTTCTCTGACCATCTCTGCAATCTGTTCAGGTCCTCTTGGAGGATCCTGCAATCCTCATCTGTCACAACTCTTCTCATCAACTTTGCATCATCCGCAAACATTGACATGTAGGACTCTACGCCTGTAAACATGTCGTTAACATATACAAGAAATAGAATTGGTCCCAGCACCGATCCTTGTGGTACTCCACTTGTTACTGTTCGCCAGTCCGACTTCTCGCCCCTTACCGTAACTCTTTGGCTCCTTCCTGTTAGGTAGTTCCTTATCCATTCTAGGACCTTTCCCCCCACCCCCGCCTGCCTCTCGAGCTTGAACAGCAGTCTCATGTGCGGTAATGTATCAAAGGCTTTTTGGCAGTCCAGAAATATGCAGTCTGCCCAACCATCTCTGTCCTGTCTTATCCTCGTTATTTTATCATAGAATTCCAGAAGGTTTGTTAGGCACGATTTCCCTGTCCAGAACCCATGTTGATGTTTGTTCACAAACCTAATGTTCTCCAGGTGTGCAACCAGTCGCAGCCTAATTATTCTTTCCAGTATTTTACAGGGGATGCTTGTCAGTGATACAGGTCTGTAGTTAAGTGCCTCCTCCCTATCTCCTTTCTTGAAGATCGGCACGACATTTGCCTTCTTCCAGCAACTGGGCAATTCTCCTGACATAAGTGACTCATTAAAGATCATTGCCAGAGGCACGCTGAGGGCCTGTGCTGCTTCTTTTAGTATCCACGGTGATACTTTGTCTGGTCCAACTGCTTTAGTTGCATCTAGAGTTGTCAACTGTTTCATTACCTCCTCTGCTGTCACCTCTATATCTGATAGTCTTTCATCTAGGGTAACCCCTTCCAACAATGGGAGCTGCTCAGGCTCGGTAGTGAACACTCCATGGAAACTGGCATTCAGTGCCTCGCAGATTTCCTTGTCACTTTCAGTATATGCCCCCTCTGTCTTCCTTAGTCTTGTCACTTGGTCGTTCACCGACATTTTTCTTCTTATATGACTGTGTAGTAACTTAGGTTGTTTTTTTGCTTTGATTGCAATATCGTTCTCATAGTCCCTTTCCGATGTTCGTCTTATGTTAATGTAATCGTTCCTAGCTCTGTTGTATCTGCTTCTGTTGTCCTCTGTTCTTTGTCTTCTGTACTTCCTCCACTCCCGTCTGCTGGCCATTTTTGCTTCCTGACACTGTCTATTAAACCATGGGTTATTATATTCCTTCTTATTTTTTCCCTTTACCGTTGGTATAAATCTCTCTTCGGCCTCCTGGCATTTCTGTATGACTAGGTCCATCATATCTTGGACTGTTTTTCCTCTAATTTCTTCCTCCCACTGCACTTCACCCAGATAGTCCCTTATCCTCATATAGTCCCCTTTCCTGTAGTCAGCTCTCCTTTCCCAGATCTCTTGTCCCATGGTCATAAGTTTGAATTCCATCATGTAGTCAAAGACTAGGACACAATGGTCACTGGCCCCTAGAGGTATTTCATGCTCTAAATTCTCGATATCTTCTACGTTCTGGGTGAAAATCAGGTCTAATAGGCTCGGTGCATCTCCTCCTCTTTCCCTTGTGTCTTCCTTCACATGTTGTGTCAGGAAATTCCTGTCTGTAACATCTACTAATTTTGCTCCCCACGTTTCGTCCCCTCCATGGGGATTCCTTGATTCCCAATTGATCTCTCCATGATTTAGGTCCCCCATGATCAGCAGCTTCGCTCTCATTCTGTGGGCTAGTGTTGCTGCCTTCTGCAGTTCATCTATACATGCTTTGTTGTTGTCATCATACTCCTGCCTGGGTCTTCTAATGTTTGGTGGGGGATTGTAGATTACCAGGATCACAATCTTCCTCCCATCTACTGTCAGAGTTCCATGTATGAAGCTTGTGCACTCATTGGTAACTCGATTTCCCAGGTCTTCAAACTTCCATTTCCGCTTTATTAGGAGTGCTACTCCCCCTCCCTGTCTCTGTGTCCTCTCTTTTCGTATCACCTGGTACCCTTCAGGAAAGATTGCATCTGAGATCATGTCATTAATTTTAGTTTCCACAATTGCAACTATGTCAGGATCTGCTTCACTCACTCTTTCTTTTATCTCTTCTGCTTTATTAGATACCCCATCAGCATTGGTGTACCAAACCTTGAGATTCTTCATGGAAACTCTTGTACCAGAGTTCTCCCTTTCTCTGGGGGTCTGGGGGGATCTGGGGGATGTCTGGGGGGTGACTGGGGGCAGAGGGGATCTGGGGGATCTGGGGGGTGTCTGGGGGATGACTGGGGGCGGGGAGGGTCCGGGGGATGTCCGGGGGGATCCGGGGGGTGTCTGGGGGGGTCCGGGGGGTGTATGGGGGGTGAAAGAGTTCAGGAGGGGGGTGTTCAGAAAGAGTGCTTGGGGGGCTACTGGGGGCTGGGCTTCTAGGAAGGTAGGTAGGAGGGTCTGGGGTAGGGCCTGGGTAGGTAGGTCTGGAGTAGGAAGGGCATACTGGGTCTGAAGATTAGGGAGGGCATAGAGGGGTTGGGAGATAGCGTAAGGTTGGGAGACAGATAGAGGTTGAGAGGTTGGGAGGGGGAAGGATAGAGGGGGTGGGGGGGACCTCCCACCTCCCTCGCAAGGGTGGGGGGTCACATGGAAGGAGAGGGGATGAGGAGGGGTGAGGGCTGGGTAGGCTTTGGGTGTTGAGGGGATGAGGTCTGGGTGGGTTCTTGGGGTTGAGGGGATGAGGTCTGGATGGGTTTTGGGGGTTGAGGGGATGAGAGCTGGGTGGGTTTTGGGGGTTGAGGGGATGAGGGCTGGACGGGTTTTGGGGGCTGAGGTGATGAGGGGGTCCTTGGAATGTGGGATGAATTTGACTCCAGTGGGGTCAGAGGGGTCAAGGGATGTGCTGGGGAGATAAGCAGGGGCGGCTGATTTGGGGAAGGGGTGACCTGAGAAGCACGTGTGAGCTGGTTAGCATGGGGTGGTTTAGCACTGGGGTGTGTAGCTGCGCTCAAATGGGAAGAGTTGTACTGTTGTTTGCTTGCTCTGTGGGCAATCTGTTCCTCCTTCGTCATGAATTTGTCAATAAATACGTTGTAGTAATTTTCGCTACCTCTGAGTAGGTGTTTGTGATGCAGTATGTAATCCACTGCCTCTTCGTTAGTGAACTGTACCAGGACAGGTCGTTTCCTGTTACAGTTGTATGGTCCAATGCGTCGGTGGACTTGCACCTCATTCCCTGCCATCTGGGCTCTCATGTCTCTCAAGATCCCCTGTAGTTCCTAATCCTCAATCTCCATCCTTTCCTGCCTCGATGGTGCCCTGGCTTCAAGTAATCCATGGATTATGATTTTCCTCTTTCTCAGTTCATGGTCATGCTGGTGGCCCTCTCCCTGGTTGACCCCCACCCCTCCTACACCCGCTACTCCACCTACTACTACTCCCCCTTCCCCTGCCAAGCTTCCCTTATTCCTGCCAAATTCATTAGTAAGCCTAGATATTTCTCCTTGCCATTCTACCCTGCTCTTCCTGATTTCCTCTTGAATATATTCCATAAACTCTTGTTTGAGTCTTTGAACCTCGCCCTGTATCTTATTAAAGACTTCACTTTTAATCCCCTGGATTAGATCACCTATCCAAACATCCCTCTTCTCTACAAATTTCCCAATCATCTTCTCCACAAACCTATCTTCTTCCTCAATCATAATACTGTTGGACCTAGACACCCTTCCTGACCTAGTCATTGCTATAATGCAACCTTACCCACTGGGGTTCCAAGTATCTTACCGTCCTGCTAACACAATAGGTGAGTGAATCTCCAAGCGTCGTCCCACGTGGTGGTAGAAGGTTGCTGCCGGGGTGAGGTCACGCGGTCAGAGGTCGGTGAGGTCTGCTCCACACTGCCACAATACTTCCTCAACTATTTTGAATTACGCTATTTAAACCGTTTTTCTTCACTACCTTATGGCTCTGGCCAAAACTCAAGGTTTTTTCATTCACTTGTACACACTTTTTCACTTCGAAGTTGCCTGATTACCCCTCCCACTCCACTAGTGAACCAGGAGCTCCCAACCCACGTCCACCCAACACGATGGTCACAAGACAAGTCTTGTGTGTGTGTGTGTATGTGTGTGTGTGTGTGTGTGTGTGTGTGTGTGTGTGTGTGTGTGTGTGTGTGTGTGTGTGTGTGTGTGTGTGTGTGTGTGTGTACTCACCTAGTTGTGTCTGCAGGATCGAGCATTGACTCTTGGATCCCGCCTTTCGAGCATCGGTTGTTTACAGCAATGACTCCTGTTCCATTTCCCTATCATACCTGGTTTTAAAATTATGAATAGTATTTGCTTCCACAACCTGTTCCTGAAGTGCATTCCATTTTCCCACTACTCTCACGCTAAAAGAAAACTTTCTAACATCTCTGTGACTCATCTGAGTTTCAAGCTTCCATCCATGTCCCCTCGTTCTGTTACTATTCCGTGTGAACATTTCGTCTATGTCCACTCTGTCAATCCCTCTGAGTATTTTATACGTTCCTATCATGTCCCCCTCTCCCTTCTTCTTTCTAGTGTCGTAAGGCACAGTTCCCTCAGGCGCTCCTCATACCCCGTCCCTCGTAGCTCTGGGACGAGTCTCGTTGCAAACCTCTGAACCTTTTCTAGTTTCATTATATGCTTCTTCAGATGGGGACTCCATGATGAGGCGGCATACTCTAAGACTGGCCTTACGTAGGCAGTGTAAAGGGCCATAAATGCCTCCTTACTTAGGTTTCTGAATGATGTTCTAACTTTTGCCAGTGTAGAGTACGCTGCTGTCGTTATCCTATTTATATGTCCCTCAGGAGATAGATTAGGTGTTACGTCCACCCCCGGGTCTCTTTCACGCGTCGTTACAGGTAGGCTGTTCCCCTTCATTGTGTACTGTCCCTTTGGTCTCCTATCTCCTAGTCCCATTTCCATAACTTTACATTTGCTCGTGTTGAATTCCAGTAGCCATTTCTCTGACCATCTCTGCAACCTGTTCAGGACCTCTTGGAGGATCCTGCAATCCTCATCTGTCACAACTCTTCTCATCAACTTTGCGTCATCCGCAAACATCGACATGTTGGACTGTACGCCTGTGTGTGTGTGTGTGTGTGTGTGTGTGTGTGTGTGTGTGTGTGTGTGGGTGTTTGTGTATTCACCTAGTTTTATTCACCTAGTTGTGCTTGCGGGGCTTGAGCTCTGCTCTTTCGACCCACCTTTCAACCGTCAATCAACTGTTTCTACTACTACTACTACTCTCTCTCTCTCTCTCTCTCTCTCTCTCTCTCTCTCTCTCTCTCTCTCTCTCTCTCTCTCTCTCTCTCTCTCTCTCTCTCTCTCTCTCTCTCTCTCTCTCTCTCTCTCTCTCTCTCTCTCTCTCTCTCTCTCTCTCTCTCCCTCTCCCTCTCTCTCTCTCTCTCTCTCTCTCTCTCTCTCCCTCTCCCTCTCTCTCTCTCTCTCTCTCTCTCTCTCTCTCTCTCTCTCTCTCTCTCTCTCCCTCTCCCTCTCCCTCTCTCTCTCTCTCTCTCTCTCTCTCTCTCTCTCTCTCTCTCTCTCTCTCTCTCTCTCTCTCTCTCTCTCTCTCTCTCTCTCTCTCTCTCTCTCTCTCTCTCTCTCTCTCCCTCTCCCTCTCTCTCTCTCTCTCTCTCTCTCTCTCTCCCTCTCCCTCTCTCTCTCTCTCTCTCTCTCTCTCTCTCTCTCTCTCTCTCTCTCTCTCTCCCTCTCCTCTCCTCTCTCTCTCTCTCTCTCTCT
>NC_091234.1:6312207-6369707 GCF_040958095.1 Procambarus clarkii
CTCCCAACACCACCACCACTCTCAACACCAACACCACAACCACTCCCAACACCACCACCACTCTCAACACCAACACCACAACCACCACTCCCAACACCACAACCACTCCCAACACCAACACCAACATCACTCTCAACATCACCACCACTCTCAACACCACCACCACTCCCAACACCAACACCACTCCCAACACCACCACATCTCCCAACACCACCACCACTCCCAACACCACCACCACTCCCAACACTACCACCACTCCCAACACCAACACCACTCACAACACCACCACCACTCCCAACACCACCTCCACTCCCAACACCAACACCACTCCCAACACCACCACCACTCCCAACACCACCACCACTCCCAACACCAACACCACTCCCAACACCACCACCACTCCCAACACCAACACCACTCTCAACACCACCACCACTCCCAACACCACCACCACTCCCAACACCACCACCACTCCCAACACCACTACCACTCCCAACACCACCACCACTCCCAACACCAACACCACTCCCAACACCAACACCACCACCACTCCCAACAACAACACCTCTCCAACACCACCACCACTCCCAACACCAACACCACTCCCAACACCAACACAAACACCACTCCCAACACCACCACCACTCCCAACACCACCACCACTCCCAACACCACCACAACTCCCAACACCAACACCACTCCCAACACCACCACCACTCCCAACACCAACACCAACACCACTCCCAACACCACCACCACTCCCAACACCAACACCAACACCACTCCCAACACCACCACCACTCCCAAAACCAACACCACTCCCAACACCACCACCACTCCCAACACCACCACCACTCCCAACACCACCACCACTCCCAACACCACAACCACTACCAACACCACCACCACTCCCAACACCACCACCACTCCCAACACCACCACCACTCCCAACACCACAACAACTCCCAACCCCAACACCACTCCCAACACCAACACCAACACCACTCCCAACACCACCACCACTCCCAACACCACCACAACTCCCATCACCACCACAACTCCCAACGCCACCACCACTCCCAACACCACCACCACTCTCAACACCACCACCAACACCACTCCCAACACCAACACCACTCCCAACACCACCACCAACACCACTCCCAACACCACCACAACTCCCATCACCACCACAACTTCCAACGCCACCACCACTCCCAACACCACCACCACTCCCAACACCAACACCAACACCACTCCCAACACCACCACCACTCCCAACACCACCACCACTCCCAACACCAACACCACTCCCAACGCCACCACCACTCCCAACACCAACCCCACTCCCAACCCCACTCCCAACACCACCACCACTCCCAACACCAACACCAACACCACTCCCAACACCACAACCACTCCCAACACAACTCCCAACGCCACCCACACTCCCAACACCACCACCACTCCAAACACCACCACCACTCCCAACATCAACACCACTCCCAACACCACCAACACTCCCAATATCAACACCACTCCCAACACCACCATCAATCCCAACACCACCACCACTCCAAACACCACCACCACTCCCAACACCAACACCACCACCACTCCCAACACCAACACCACTCCCAACACCACCACCACTCCCAACACCACCACCACTCCCAACACCACCACCACTCCCAACACCACCACCACTCCCAACACCACCACTACTCCCAACACCAACACCAACACCACTCCCAACACCAACACCAACACCACTCCCAACACCAACACCAACACCACTCCCAACGCCACCCCCACTCCCAACACCACCACCACTCCCAACACCACCACCACTCCCAACACCAACACCACCACCACTCCCAACACCACCACCACTCCCAACACCACCACCACTCCCAACACCACCACCACTCCCAACACTAACACCACTCCCAACACCACTCCCAACACCAACACCACTCCCAACACCACCACCACTCCCAACACCAACACCACCACCACTCCCAACACCACCACCACTCCCAACACCAACACCACTGTTATAAATAATGGTGTGTGGGGCTTCTATGGGGGACTGGTACTATTAAGGGGTAAGGGTAGTTAGAAGACAAGAGTATCAAATATGGGAGAGCTAAAAGGCCCGGCCCCCAAAATAAACTATCCACAGTAATAATACCTTGGTACTAGACCATATATGTCAGTCTAAGGGTTGATCAATGCACTCCCACACAGGAAGAAGGGATACTCCTATAATTCATGTACTTACTTATTAACCCCTTAACAACCCCCCATATACACTCACACCAATAACAATAATAATAATAACTTTACCACCTATCTTACGTTAAAAGCCTTGGTCCACATAGGCAGGATACAAGGTTTACACTAATAACAAGCTAGGGTAAAGTACTACTGGATAAGCACTGAAGCTGGATGCAGCTTAGGGTAGTGAGACCATGTGGTACCCTAATACAAAACACAACACTTAGGGTTACCCAAAACACTGGCAACTACTACCCCCAGGTCTCACCAATCGTTACTACCAGAGTAGGTACACTTAGAAATCATACAATACTTAACTTAATGGTACAGGAACTTAAGGTAAGGGAAATAAGTAAGAGGAGAAGGGAGGAGAGTAGGGATGCAGCCACAGAGTAGGTCTCGTGCCCACGAACGCCAGCCAGAGAAGAACCTCCTAGCGACCAGCTAGGCCTCCCATGTCGTGGTGCCGGAAGGAGCCTAATTGATCGTGCAGCTAAGCACATTAAAGATCTTCCCCTATGCAACGTATTGTTTCTTTACAAATGATTAGAAAGTATTAGTAAGCAAAGTTGGTGCCTATGTTATTATTTAATAATCAACCCCCAGCTCAGTCTTTAAATGCTCTTTGAGAAACAATAATAGTCTTACGTCTGGCAGGGAAGATACAAACAATTGCCGCTCGAGATGCACTCAACTGTACTACCAGAAAGTTTAATAGCTCAATTTTTTGACCTCTGGTTTCCACTGGAGAACCCAGGGTCGTAACACTCCTCCCCCCTTCAGAGAAAAAAAAAATGTGACTACTAGAATAGTAGTCATATTTTTTTGTAAGAGTATACAGAGAATAAAAAGAAAAAACATATGACAAAATAACAAAAAATCAATCAAAAACAATTTCTCTGCAAAAAAAAAAAATACAAAGGAGTTCTCTGAAAGAAAACAAACATACACAAAAAATAAAAGAACAGGGAAGTAAAGAAATTGGACACGGAATATTTAATGTCACAGGAGAACCTAAAAAAAAATAACTAAAGCATGACAGTTGGTAAATGGCTTTCTGTGGCTCAGATGAATGTTATTCAGGCAACCGGGACAGAGCGTCGGCTATCACGTTGAGTCTGCCAGGTAGGTGGGTAATGGAAAGATTGAAGTCCTGTAGGTACAACGCCCACCTGAGGATGCGTTTATTCTTACCCTTCATCTGAGTCAGGAAGACTAGTGGGTTATGGTCCGTGTACACTTCCACTATATTACCTGTGAGGTAAACTTCGAACTTTTTACATGTTAACACTAGCGCCAACGCCTCTTTTTCTACCACTGAATAATTGCGTTGCGCCTTGTCGAATTTCACAGTAATAATATACTAGGTGTTCCACTTGATCATCCCCAGTTTGCAACAACACTGCACCAGCACCCGAGTCAGACGTGTCCACATGAATTTTAAACGGTCGATCGAATCTTGGACTAGGAAGCACTGGGGCGGAAGCTAAGATCAATTTCAAATTTTTAAATGCCTCTGCACAGTCTGATGACCACTTAAATTTAACGGCTTTCCGCAACAAGTCTGTGAGAGGAGTGGCAACACTGGAAAAGTTCTGACAAAAACGTCGATAGTACGCACACATACCGATAAATCTTTGAACGTCCTTTTTAGACTTTAGTACTGGATACTCCAGAATGGCACTGATTTTATCTTGCCGAGGTAACACTTTTCCTTGGCCTACTTCATAACCGAGGTACGTCACTGTGCCTTGGCCAAAATGACACTTTCTAGCATTTAAGGTAAGATTTGCCCTTTTCAAGATTGCAAACAACTGGCGTAACCTAGCTATGTGGTCAGCCCAATTACTGTCAAAGAGCACGATATCATCTAAATACACCCGACAATTTGGCACCTTAGCGAGCAGAGAGTTCATGAGTCTCTGGAACGTGGCAGGGGCATTACGCAAGCCGAACGGTAACACTTGATACTCAAAAACACCCTCGGGTGTCACAAACACAGTTAGTTGTTTAGCACGTTCAGTGAGGGGGATTTGATAATACCCCCTCGAGAGGTCAAATTTCGAGACGTACTTGGCATTTCCCAGCTCGTCGATGCAGTCCTCGAGGAGGGGCAGCGGATAGGCATCCACAGTGGTCACCTTGTTGAGCTGCCGATAGTCGGTGCATAATCGCCAGGAGCCGTCTGGTTTGGGGACCAAAAGGCAGGGCGAGCACCAAGAGCCCTGGCTCGGCCGAATGAGGCCGTGCTGGAGCAAGAAGTCGACCTCCTTCCGTACGATGGCCTTCTTTTCTGGACTCATCCGATAGGGTTGGAGGCGAATGGGAGTGTAGTCCGTCAACTCGACATCATGGCAAATGGCATCAGTCTGGGTCGGGACCTCCCCGAACAGACTGGAGAATTCATCAACCAACGACTGCACCTCTTCACGTTGGGCCATCTGCAAATGGGACAGTCCTTCCTCCACAGCATTCACAGAACTAGAATTATTGAAAATGAGATTAGTTGGGTCCCCAGAACAATCATCCCCTCTCTCACTGGAAATGGAAACATTGGTTAGTGCAATGGGCCTGGGGCCCTGGAACTTCTTCAGTCGATTTACATGTATGAGCATTACCTGGTTACGTTTGTCAGAGTGCCTCACTTTGTACGTGCGGTCCCCAGTCTTTTCTGTCACAATGTAGGGGCCTTCGTACTTGTGGGACATAGTGTTCCCTAGTCGAGGCTTTAATACCAGGACAGGGTCGCCAGGCTGAAATACCCGTAACTTAGATTTAGCATCGTTACGTTCTTTCATCTTTTCTTGGGCCTTGCCAAGATACTTTAATGCAGCCGCCTTGCAGTCCTTGAGTCTCTGGTGGTGTTGCGCGAAGAAAGCCGAACCTTCGGTTAACGTTACGTTCCCTAACAGATTCTCCTGTAACATTTGCAAGGGTCCACGAATTTTATGGCCAAAGACTAATTCAAAAGGAGAACAATCCAGTGAACTTTGTAATCCCTCTCTAGCCGCAAACAAAACATACGGTAAATTCTCATCCCAGAAGGTGTGGGAACTCTCGCACGATGTCTTCAACATCTGCTTCAGAGTTAGATGGAAACGTTCAATTACCCCCTGACTCTGTGGATGGTATGGGCTGGAAACCTTATGAGTTATTCCATGTTCCTTACAAAATTGCTCCAAAATATCAGACTTAAAATTAGTACCATTGTCAGTTTGCACGACCCGAGGCAGTCCAAAAGTGGAAAAAAATTGCAACATACGAGCAACAACAGTTTTTGCTCGGATGTTCCTTACAGCAAAAGCCTCTGGGTAACGAGTAGTGATACACATCATCGTGATTAGGTAAATATTACCAGACTTAGTTCTAGGCAATGGTCCAACACAGCCCATTACCACATGAGAAAATGGTTCCTCTGGCACGACAATAGGCCTTAGAGGAGCTTTAGGTGGAGTCTGGTTTGGTTTCCCAACCAGTTGACAAACAATACACGCATTACAAAATTTTGCCACATCGCTTTTCAGCTTGGGCCCGAAAAAATACTTTAAAATTTTGTGATACGTAATATTTATACCTTGATGTCCCCCCATAGGATCATCATGAGCAGCTGCCAAAACTCTTTCTCTATAGCAGGTCGGCAACATAACCTGGTGGACAACCTCCCACTCATTTGACAAGGGAGCACTCTGTGGTCTCCATTTTCTCATCAAAATCCGATCATTGTAGTAGTACCCAGTTGCTGCGTCTACAATTTCCTCCATAGAGACA
Organism: Procambarus clarkii; assembly: GCF_040958095.1. NCBI lineage: Eukaryota > Metazoa > Arthropoda > Malacostraca > Decapoda > Cambaridae > Procambarus > Procambarus clarkii. The sequence continues at coordinate 6,318,256 of NC_091234.1, forward strand.
GCTGTCTCATGACAATCTGCAAGAGTCGGGTTAGCTTTCTGTGACTCACTCAAGGAGGCATCTAAGCCTTGGTCAAAAGCTATTGGCCGAGGCTCAACAGTGTTCTCCTCCACCTCCCCACTACTCTCGGTAGATGGCGGTGGCAGGCTCTCCACAATGTCCTCGGCCACGTCATCGAGTCGGGCCATGAATGTGTCTGCGAGGTCCACTTGGTTTTCACCACTCGGAAAGTTCCTTGTGTCCTCGGGATTTACCACCTTGGTAAGCACAAGGCTGCCCTTACATTTAAGTCCCATAGACCTGGTCACCGCGCACGCAGGGTACACAACATTATCCTCTGCGGCGGGTGGATCCAGGCAAACCTTAGGGGTAGGCAACATAATAGGCAGTCTGGAGTCCCCTACCTTATCCCCTGCTAAGTCATTACCAACTATTACATCAACATTAGGGAAAGGTAGGTACGAAGTGACTCCGACTGTACAAACACCCTTGTGGAAATCAGATTCCAGGGTAACCTTATGGAGGGGTACTGCCCGAGTATCACTAGTGACACCCTCGACCAGTACCACCTCTCCAGTGTCGAGTGTGTTGGCACTTTGCAACGCACTCTCTAAAATTAAAGTCTGGATGGCACCGGTGTCTCGGAAGATCACCACGTCCTTCCAGGAAGAACCCTCAGACAAAAGTAGTCTCCCTTTCGATAAGAATGGGGTAAGCAAGTCCAACCACTGTGGGTTGGAGGTCTTACTCCCTAACCCTTCTGATGGCCTCAAGCCCTGTGTCACAACTAGAGCATTGGGTCTTTTTTCCGGGTACAGTTGCCAACAACGGCTAATAGTGTGGTTTGGATGATTACAGTGACCACAAAAACGTCGGGGAGAAGAGACATTACTAACAGAATTACCCTTCGGTTCACCCTTAGGTGCCGTGGGGCTAGACACTTTAACAGGGTTAGTTATGTCTGAAACAGAAGGTGCATTAGGTAAAGGGTTAGAATGAGCTGGTCTAGACTGGCTGTGGGTATAAGTTTTGCTACTCTGTGGGGTATAATTATTTTTATTGGGCCTTTTGCCCGCCAATTGGTAGTTTTCTGCCAACTTGGCCAAATCCCCTATTTTAGAATTTAACTCTATCCTTCCTTTAATGTACTGTGAAACATTCTCTGGCATAATATCTATAAAATGCTCCATTAAAACTAAGTTCCTGAGAGCCTTGTATGTTTCGGCTTTCACCGAGCGAATCCATCTATCAAACAATCTAATTTGATCACTAACAAATTCAGTGAGCGGTTGGTTGTGAGTAGGCCTAAGGTTGCGATAAACTTGGCGGTGAGCTTCAAGAGTAATTTCATATGCCCGCAAAATACATTCCCTGATTTTATCATATTCGAAACACTCGTCGTCAGGCATGTTTATAAAAATATCTTGTGCTTTACCCCTAAGTCTTCCCTGTAAGATTTTCACCCACTCTTCCTTTGGCCAGTTCATGGACATGGCCAATCTCTGAAAATGGTTGAAAAACCTTTCAGGGACTGACTCGGAAAATTCAGGCAAATTATGCTTTTTCTCATAATGCGTGGGGTTTGAATCCCCGGCAGGTGGAGGTCCAGTGGCATTCGCTCTAATTCTAGCCTCCTCGGTTTTGAGTCTTTGCTCCTCTAATTTTATTTTTGCTAACTCAAAAGCTAATTCTCTATCCTTATGAGCAGCACTTTCTGCTTGGCTAGGCTGGCATAAAGGTGTATCACTTGCCAATAGTTCTTCATCAATACAATGTTGTAATATTTCATTCTCCAAAGTCCACTTTTTATCCGCGTCATTTAATTCTAGGCCAAATTCCTTGCCTAACAATACTAACTTAGACTTGGTAAGTTTCTTTATCTCTACTGCTGAAGGCTCCCTTGCCAGTCTCTGCATTTCAGATGACATCACTAATAATTTTAGCTCCCAGCCAAAGAAAAAATTAAAAAATAAAAATTGAAAAAAAAAACAAAAATTTGCACGGCCCCTAACACAAGGCCACACTAACCTTAATCGTGAAGGGATCCAGCTGGGTGTCCAGTCAGTGCAAGAATGTCCTTTGCTAGATGAGCTGGACCCTAGGCTAGCACACAACCGTTCTGCGGAAAAAGAAAATTTTTAGTTTTGGCACTCAAGAATCTAATTTTTTACACTTATAATGTTCCTCCCGGACTGGCCAACCACTTGTTATAAATAATGGTGTGTGGGGCTTCTATGGGGGACTGGTACTATTAAGGGGTAAGGGTAGTTAGAAGACAAGAGTATCAAATATGGGAGAGCTAAAAGGCCCGGCCCCCAAAATAAACTATCCACAGTAATAATACCTTGCTACTAGACCATATATGTCAGTCTAAGGGTTGATCAATGCACTCCCACAAAGGAAGAAGGGATACTCCTATAATTCATGTACTTATTTATTAACCCCTTAACAATCCCCCATATACACTCACACCAATAACAATAATAATAATAACTTTACCACCTATCTTACATTAAAAGCCTTGGTCCACATAGGCAGGATACAAGGTTTACACTAATAACAAGCTAGGGTAAAGTACTAATGAATAAGCACTGAAGCTGGATGCAGCTTAGGGTAGTGAGACCATGTGGTACCCTAATACAAAACACAACACTTAGGGTTACCCAAAACACTGGCAACTACTACCCCCAGGTCTCACCAATCGTTACTACCAGAGTAGGTACACTTAGAAATCATACAATACTTAACTTAATGGTACAGGAACTTAAGGTAAGGGAAATAAGTAAGAGGAGAAGGGAGGAGAGTAGGGATGCAGCCACAGAGTAGGTCTCGTGCCCACGAACGCCAGCCAGAGAAGAACCTCCTAGCGACCAGCTAGGCCTCCCATGTCGTGGTGCCGGAAGGAGCCTAATTGATCGTGCAGCTAATCACATTAAAGATCTTCCCCTATGCAATGTATTGTAACTTTACAAATGATTAGAAAGTATTAGTAAGCAAAGTTGGTGCCTATGTTATTATTTAATAATCAACCCCCAGCTCAGTCTTTAAATGCTCTTTGAGAAACAATAATAGTCTTACGTCTGGCAGGGAAGATACAAACAATTGCCGCTCGAGATGCACTCAACTGTACTACCAGAAAGTTTAATAGCTCAATTTTTTGACCTCTGGTTTACACTGGAGAACCCAGGGTCGTAACAACCACCACCACTCCCAACACCACCACCACTCCCAACACCACCACCACTCCCAACACCACCACCACTCCCAACACCACCACCACTCCCAACACCAACACCACCACCAATCCCAACACCACCACTACTCCCAACACCAACACCACTCCCAACACCACCACCACTCCCAACACCACCACCACTCCCAACACCACCACCACTCCCAACACCACCACCACTCCCAACACCACCACCACTCCCAACACCACCACTACTCCCAACACCACCACCACTCCCAACACCACCACCACTCCCAACACCACCACCACTCCCAACACCAACACCACTCCCAACACCACCACCACTCCCAACACCACCACTACTCCCAACACCACCACCACTCCCAACACCACAACCACTCCCAACACCACCACCACTCCCAACACCAACACCACCACCACTCCCAACACCAACACCACCACCACTCTCAACACCACCACCACTCCTAACGCCACCACCACTCCCAACACCACCACCACTCCCAACACCAACACCAACACCACTCCCAACACCACCAACACCACCACTCCCAACACCACCACCACTCCCAACACCAACACCAACACCACTCCCAACACCACCAACACCACCACTCCCACCACCACCACCACTCCCAACACCAGCACCAGTAGTGTAAAGCATGCCTAGACCGCGCGCAGCACCTGAGCAGGTGAGCTCATTAGGCCCCCCTGCTCAGGTGGTGGACAGGTGTCTAGTCGTACAGTGTCCTGGGGGGTTCCCCGGGTGTGTGGCGCGTGCCGGGCGCGTGACGTCCGGCCGCACGGCACTTGAGAGAGGGTCATGTTGGAGTGGGGGCTGGGGTGGAGGTATGTAGTCATGTAGGGTAAGTATAGATGAGCAGGTGAAGAGTAGAGGAATAGAAGAGGAATAGTAGTAGATGAATATGTATGAGTATGTGGCGTAGAGTTAATCCTGAGAATATATAGATCGATAGATAGATAGATGTGAGTATGTAGGTTATGTAGAGGATGGAGGGGCCCCCCCCTACCTGGCAAGGATATGTTGAGGAGGGAGGGGCCCCCCTACCTGGCAAGGATATGTTGAGGAGGGAGGGACCCCCCTACCTGGCAAGGATATGTTGAGGAGGGCGGGGCCCCCCTACCTGGCAAGGATATGTTGAGGAGGGCGGGGCCCCCCTACCTGGCAAGGATATGTTGAGGAGGGAGGGGCCCCCCTACCTGGCAAGGATATGTTGAGGAGGGAGAGGCCCCCCTACCTGGTGTTACGGTGCCCTCTCCTATTTCTTTCGTTGCCTGCGTTAAGAGTCATATCAGCTCTCCCTACTGATTCTCTGAGGTTCAGGGAGTCTATTGATATATGTGGCGACCAGACCGGCTGCCAGTTAAGGGAGAAAGTTACATTATAAGGTGTTAGTAAGGGGAAATTGGCGCCCTGATAAAAAAATGAAAGAGTATCCCCTACTGCAGATATGACGTTTTGGAAGGGACACTAGCCGATCGCGGATTGGCCGACTTAGGTCGCGGGCGACCTATCAGGACCCGCCATGACGTCACCGAGTGCCCCGGGCAGCGCCAACGTCAGAGTTGACCTGACCGTGAAGGCGAGAGGACGCACCTTGGTCAGCTCTCAAGGATTTGAGGCTCTACAAGCCTTTCTTAGTGGATTACAGCTGGCTATCGCAGCCCATCTTACGTATTGGAGACCCCGCGCTTCTGGGAAGCAAAAAGGAACCAAGTTTATTGAGCAAAAGAGTGCCAAACTTGGAAAATATTCGGCGACGATGCTGGGCGGCGACGCTGGACGTTGAGGGCCTGGAAAGGTGTGGCAGGCAGGCCTAGCTGTGACCGGGTCACTTCCACTGAGGGTTTTGGAGGGACGACACCGTTCCTAGGACAAGGAGCAACGCCTTGTGGAAGGGGCGAGTGTGGGAAAATAGTGATTAGCTCAGTGCAAATCGATGAACCAGGATTGGGGTAGCCGAATCTCAGGGATTGGAACGGTGACGATGCGAAGGCTCCACGACACCTGAGGACCTGTGGAAAGTTCTTGGATCGTCAAGGATCAACTAAGGAAGCGTGGGAACCTCACACCATCGAGGGACAGGCGTCGTGAGCCAGGAATGTAAGGTAGATCATTTTCCCTCCCATTACCCCTTGTGTGAGTAGGCTAGTTAGGCCACAATATTTACTTATGTATGTGGCAATAGGATATTAATACTTTAGTAGTAGAACAGGCTGCAAGGCAGCTTGTGTCCAGGACTGTCAGAGGGGACAGTGTGTATGGATGGCAGGACAGTGAAGAAGAGGCCCTCCTGTGAGAGAGTGTGGGACTCCTGTCTTTCTGCCCAGTTGAAGGAGTGTTGGAGGTCGTGGAAGAAGAGGCTAACGATCTCCAGACTTATTATCCTTATTTTGATATTCATGTATTACTTGTGATTGTATGTGTGTTCATGTAATTTTCGTCAGTAAATTCACACATTTTATCATTGTGTTTAAGTGTGCCTCCATTTATAATATTTCTCTATGAGCATACACGAAGGTTATCATAGTACCACCTAGGGAACACTACGTTCTCTATAGAAGTTCTCATTGCCTGGAGAGTGGTAAAAGCAGCACAGACTTATATAAAAGTGTACCCTTAGCCATCCGATCAGTATCAGTGCCTGAATGGTGGCAACTAGTAACGTAGTGGCTAGAGAGAGGTAAAGCCACACAGATCTTCCTGAAAGATTACCCTGGGCCGACAGTCAAGCAGCAGATCTATGGGAATAGCAATCTTCTGGCTACAAACAATATATAATACACCCACTGAACTGCATTGCTAAGGTGCAGATATGATAACCCAGCTGGCGACCTTGTTAAGAAGAAGATAGAGAAGACAGGCGGGAAAGGAGTTCCTGCAACCTTTTTGTCTGGCAGGCAAGACTCAGGGAGGTTATGGTTATAAGGTAAGCCTGAGTCTTCCTTCACTCCTCCACGGGTCCAGGCCGGAACTGTTAACAGCAGTTTCCCCGTGTTTGACTGAAGGGCTTCCAGGGTGAATCAGTGGCACCCCCTTTTGTGGTGGAAGCAAAGACCTGCGGAGGTGGGCATTGTTGGTCCTCTCCTGTGTGACCAAGGAGACTCCGGTGAATCCCGGGAGTCGGAGGGGCTGAGTACTCGGCCTTTTGAGTCCCTAGCAGCTGAGTGCTAGCAGAGCCCCGGCCCACCTCCATGTGACAAGAACTGGCGACCTTGCCAGGATTCGAACCCCGGTAGCCAAGAACTGGGAACTTCGCCAGGAAGCGTGGATCAAGCTACAGTGTGGCCCGAATTTCAAGACAAGTGTTGCCAGGGTACTAATACAGTGTGGCCAGTGAATTCAGTGATACTGTTACTCAACCAGCTAAGGGGCTGAAACGGTGAAATTAGTGCCTACTAACTTGTCTGTGCTGTCGTGTATGCTCAATGATATAGAGATGGAGGAGGACGAAGTAAAGAAATTTATTGACACAAGGGACGAGAGAGTTTTGGAGGAGTGTACCAAGGCCCAGTTCCAACAAGTGGCAAACCACTTTGGGATCAGGTTGAGGACGACTAAGGTAGCGGAACGAAGGAGCGAATGGTATAGGTAGGGCAATACGAAGAAAGCAGGGAATAGGTACACCCAGGGTAGGCGCCAGCCTAACCAGAGGGGCATTGGGCCATCGCAAAAGCCTAGTGTGGAAGAGAGGAAGCTGCTGGATTGAGTACAGGTGACAAGTGCCACTGTGAGGAGACAACGCACTTATGGGACAAGAGGAACCGAGAAGAGAGAAGATTGGCGAAGAGGAGCTCATGAGAGGAAACATGGAGTACCTGTAGGACGCAGTGGAAGTGCAAGACTATCTCGGAGTGCACGACGCGGTGGAGGCGCTGCATGCACTGAATCTTACAGTGGTAACGAGCCGTTGGAGTACACTCGTAGCCACGGAGAGAGGATTTCTTATAGGTGTTCAGGGAACACCCATCACACCCGGTCCTATGCGAGGTGGAGATATAATGAGGCAAGTGACTGGCAAGGTGGTACGAGCCACGTCACCAACTGGAGGAGTGACACTTCAGGAACGGAGGGAGCAAGAGGATAGGTTGCCCTCTTGAGTGTTGCTCTTCCAATATGACTCTTATTTTAAGGGAAGGGGTATGTTAAGGTGCCCTCTCCTATTTCTTTCGTTTGCCTGCGTTAAGAGTCATATCAGCTCTCCCTACTGATTCTCTGAGGTTCAGGGAGTCTATTGATATATGTGGCGACAAGACCGGCTGCCAGTTAAGGGAGAAAGTTACATTATAAGTTGTAAGTAAGGGGAAATTGGCGCCCTGATAAAAAAATGAAAGAGTATCCCCTCCTGCAGATATGACGTTTTGGAAGGGACACTAGCCGATCGCGGATTGGCCGACTTAGGTCGCGGGCGACCAATCAGGGCCCGCCATGACGTCACCGAGTGCCCCGGGCAGCGCCAACGTCAGAGTTGACCTGACCGTGAAGGCGAGAGGACGCACCTCGGTCAGCTCTCAAGGATTTGAGGCTCTACAAGCCTTTCTTAGTGGATTAGAGCTGGCTATCGCAGCCCATCTTACGTATTGGAGACCCCGCGCTTCTGGGAAGCAAAAAGGAACCAAGTTTATTGAGCAAAAGAGTGCCAAACTTGGAAAATATTCGGCGACGACGCTAGGCGGCGACGCTGGACGTTGAAGGGCCTGGAAAGGTGTGGCGGGCAGGACTAGCTGTGACCGGGTCACATCCACTGAGGGTTTTGGAGGGACGACACCGTTCCTAGGACAAGGAGCAACGCCTTGTGGAAGGGGCGAGTGTGGGAAAATAGTGATTAGCTCAGTGCCTATCGATGAACGTGGATTGGGGTAGCCGAATCTCAGGGATTGGAACTGCGACGACGCGAAGACTCCATGACACCTGAGGACCTGTGGAACGTTCCTGGATCGTCAAGGATCGACTCAGGAAGCGTGGGAACCTCACACCATCGAGGGATAGGCGTCGTGAGCCAGGAATGTAAGGTAGATCATTTTCCCTCCCATTACCCCTTGTGTGAGTAGGCTAGTTAGGCCACAATATTTACTTATGTATGTGGCAATAGGATATTAATACTTTAGTAGTAGAATAGGCTGCAAGGCAGCTTGTGTCCAGGACTGTCAGAGGGGACAGTGTGTATGGATGGCAGGACAGTGAAGAAGAGGCCCTCCTGTGAGAGAGTGTGGGACTCCTGTCTTTTTGCCCAGTTGAAGGAGTGTTGGAGGTCGTGGAAGAAGGGGCTGACTATCTCCAGACTTATTATCCTTATTTTGATATTCATGTATTACTTGTGATTGTATGTGTGTTCATGTAATTTGCATCAGTAAATTCACACATTTTATCATTGTGTTTAAGTGTGCCTCCATTTAAAATATTTCTCTATGAGCATACACGAAGGTTATCATAGTACCACCTAGGGAACACTACGTTCTCTATAGAAGTTCTCATTGCCTGGAGAGTGGTAAAAGCAGCACAGACTTATATAAAAGTGTACCCTTAGCCATCCGATCAGTATTAGTGCCTGAATGGTGGCAACTAGTAACGTAGTGGCTAGAGAGAGGTAAAGCCACACAGACCTTCCTGGGAGAGTACCCTGGGATGACAGTCAAGCAGCAGATCTATGGGAGTAGCAATCTTCTGGCTACAAACAATATATAATACACCCACTGAACTGCATTGCTGGGGTGCAGATATAATAACCCAGCTGGCGACCTTGTTAAGAAGAAGATAGAGAAGACAGGTGGGAAAGGAGTTCCTGCAACTTTTTTGTCTGGCAGGCAAGACTCAGGGAGGTTATGGTTATAAGGTAAGCCTGAGTCTTCCTTCACTCCTCCACGGGTCCAGGCCGGAACTGTTAACAGCAGTTTCCCCGTGTTTGACTGAAGGGCTTCCAGGGTGAATCAGTGGCACCCCCTTTTGTGGTGGAAGCAAAGACCTGCGGAGGTGGGCATTGTTGGTTCTCTCCTGTGTGACCAAGGAGACTCCGGTGAATCCCGGGAGTCGGAGGGGCTGAGTACTCGGCCTTTTGAGTCCCTAGCAGCTGAGTGCTAGCAGAGCCCCTGCCCACCTCCACGTGACACTGGCAAGGATATGTTGAGGAGGGAGGGCCTCCCTACCTGGCAAGGATATGTTGAGGAGGGAGGGCCCCCTCCTACTTGGGAGGGTAGGAGACCAGGCTCTTAAGATGGGTATGGGGGAGAGAAAGAAGGGAAAGGGGGAGAGGGGATTAGGCGGCGGCTTTGTGTGATAGTGGAGGGAGCCATTATTTTTTCTTAAAGAATGTCTGTTTTATGTAAGGAAAAGAAACGTTTAACTTTCTCACCCAAGTCTGTTTGTGTCGCTGGTGTTCAATAACGGTGATTAGTTAGACGTCAGACAGGGTTGTGTTGGCGTCTCAGCAGCAAATGGGGTGTGTCAATGGCTGGGTCTCTCTCTCTCTTTCCCCTCACTCCCACACGTAGCTTGCTTGCTTCTGGGACGCTTCTCGAGCGGAGCATACTCAACATCATATAATGTCCACATAGACATGAGGTTCTCACCACATACCAGCAGACCACATAGGAGCATTGTACCTCCATGAGGTCACCGTGTGGACCCTTTGGCGCCCCAGCCCCGTGTGGACCCTCTGGTGTCCCACGCTTGATTGACCTGTGTTGGCATTAGCTGCTGGGGTCGTATATTGCTCCCCCTTCCCCCTCCCATGCAGATGACTGGCATCATCAATTACTTGACAATTCCACACACTTCACATTTCCTCAGTCCGTGCGTCTGGAGGAAGGCTAAGGGGTGTTGGCTATCCTCTTGAGAGTTTGACATAAGTGTACTGAACTGCAACCCCATTTTCTGCTTCCAGAGTGCTAAGGATATGCGTGTCACACCCACCACATAGATCTGAGGAGTGTCACCACATGACCACATGGGGTCCCCTCTTCGAAGATTGAGGCCTAACTATTGTGAATGTCAACATCTGCCTCTACTATAGTCAGTTCTGTCCATCCCCTCCCCCCCTCCAACCACATAGCAGGCCACACCACATACCACCATCACCACCACCACAGGCTGGCAAGTGAGCCATGACCACAACATACAAATTCCAAGCATTGAGGTGTTAGCAAAGTACACATATCATTTCCCCCCTCAAGCCTCGCCTCCAAGGAGGAGTGCATAGTGGACCACATAGGTATGTAGTCCTCCGTGTCGCACATGCCTGGACGGGGAGTGAACCATCCTGGGCGGCTATCCTCTTTGGAGTTTGACGCTTAACTGGTTAAATGAAGCGTTACTGCACACCTTACCCACGCTCAAGCAGCAACCTGGCCTCTTAAAAAGAACGTCGCTTTTGGCCGATTGCCCGTATGGCCGAATTTGGACATAATTTGAAATGAAAAAAATTAAAATAAATTTGGGAATTTTTTTCAACAACAGTAAGTTAAGGGTCCTCTGATAGCTTAGGTGGGCAGGAAATTCTCATAAAGTTTCAAAACGTTATGAAAAACGTTAATGGAAAGTTTCCTTTTTTTAGCTTGCCGAGTAAGCCAGACGACTGAAAGAGAAAACGGAACAGTACGTCACTTTTGTGAGTCGATTTCATTTCAAATTACGTCCAAATTTGGCCATAGCGCGCATATGAGCGAAAAGTGACGTTATTTTTAAGAGGACGGGTTGCCAGCAGATCCCCCACCCTCCCTCCTTCATCTAGTACTCAAGTCTGTTCACTTTCCCTCCTCCAAGGTTGTGGGGCTTACATGCATGTCCCAGTATTCATAACAGTTACTCAGGTAAAGTCAGTAGACATTTTTACTGAATGTGGGAAACAATTTCTGGAGGTTGCAGGTAGGTGTTTTCCACTACTGAATGAATATATGCAATTTTAGGTCAATCCCAGGAACTTCACCAATACACACATCTGGGGTGGTGGTTTGAGGTGTACTGAGATGGGCGAGGTATTGGGGATGACCTTACCCTTACCCCCATCCAACCCCCCTCCCCCAGCCCATACCATCAAGCATCACTTCACCCTTCCCAGACCGGATGTTTTATGCAAAGCCATTAGTATTATTATTTCTGATCATATGTAGAGTGGTGACCCAGTTCACAAACACACAGAGGCCATCTCATTCCACACATGCTCACCAGAGGACATACCACGCTGGAAGACAGAAGAATTTGGGAAGACGTGATCACTACCTACAAATTCTAATATTTTTTGTTAACTGTGAGATCACAACATATACCTCATGGTCACTTGTTCTGCCTCTCACTATTCAATAAAGACATTTTTTGTATCATTTCTTGACTAAAATAGCACTCCCAAACATCTTTGCACATTTTAATTTTTCATTGACACGTGTACAGCAATCAAAGGAAAGCTCACTACTGCATGGATGGCTGGTGTGTTAAATAAACCATCCTTACCTAGCTTGTAATTTTCTTTGAGAAACTTATATGTGGTGATCATATCTCCCGAGTACACACAAATAACCCTCACATCACCCAACTTCTGTTTTCAAATCATAGCTCGCATCTAATTTACTGTTTTTTTTTTTCACAAACTAAGTTTTGAGAATATGCACAAAGTCACCAATTACTATTCGTATCATCAAAGTTATCATAACGCAACGTGACCAACATGGTAACATCATTCTTTGCTCATACATAATTTTTAAGAGTAACATGTGTTGTAAGGTGGTCTTCAATCTTATTATTATAACAAATCATAATTTTTTGTAATTACTGTGTGCCAGTTTTAGCCCCTGTAACACATTGTAACGTAACGCGAAAATCCTCTTTCTGCAGTCCATAATAACATTTTGAAATGTAAATTATGTCTTAGATCATCCCCATTACATCTCTTACCATATAAATATTGCTATGTGCCAGTCTTAGCCCCTGTAACACATTGTAACGTAACGCGGAAATCATCCTGTAACACAATGTAATGTAACGTGGAAAACCTCTTTCTGCTGTCCAAATATACCATATAACTGCGGGAGCAAGCATTCGAGCGGTGTACCTCTTGTTGTCTGTCTATTGCATGACTGGGTTAATGACCACAATATCCTTACACTTAGTAACGTAACGTGGAAATCAACTTTCTGTCTGATGAGCAAATAACATTATTGAAAATGTGAACCATGTTTAACCATTACATCCAAACACAAATAAAATATTACCGCATGCCTGTTTAGTTTTTGTAACACATTACATCGTTACGTAACATAAGGTGGAAATCATCTTTCTGTCTGAGGACCAAATAACATTTTTGAAAATGTGAAGCTTTGTAGATTTAATTTTAAACATAGGTGCGCCACTAGGCAACGAACTAAGATGGGTGAGTTAGGAAGAAAGACTTTGTGAAATATGCACAGAAGAGTTTGGGGAGACATGATCACTACCTACAAATTCTAATATTTTTTGTTAACTGTGTGATCGCATCATATACCTTATTGTCACTTGTCGGAAAATCCGACACCATTTAATATATCATACAGACAGATAATAATTTCTGCTGTATTACCAACAAGTTACCCATAGAAAACGTAACTTGTAGTGGAATTACCGTCTAAAGAAAACGGGATATCATCACCACATACTATTATAATTCACCACCTATTATGGTGGGAATTATTCTTAAATACATTAGTCTTTGGACTTTACCATCATAAAAACATCTTATATAAATTAACTTAATTATCAATATTAAAGTAGAGTAAATGTGACCCTTCTATCACTTTCTGAAATCTGGACAAAGTAGGCCAGGCGTGAGTGAGGAGGAGGGCAGCCATTGTTGTGTCACCTCCGAGACGTGTGGAGTAAATTTGGCTCCTATCATATCTGGACAATGTCGGCCAGACGTCAATAGAATGGAGTGTTAAACAGCCATTGTTTATATTGAAGACCAGAGGCTCACACGGGAGCAATTACGGCTCCTGTTAATTTTACTTGGACGTAGTGTTATGGAAACCAAAGGTACCATTGTCAACACGCTGTCTACAAATTCAAGTTAAGTGTCTATCCGAAACCCGTTTATCATTCATTTATGGCCATTAATGTCAGGATATAGGGTGACCCGGTTAGATCGCGAAATCGCCTCAAACTAAAGGTAATTAAGCCAGGTCTTCATGTTCCATGTACTGTATAGTGTTTTCTCTGATATAGCTTGTCATATATAGGATTCTGGCTTCACAGCTAGCGCACTTTTGACAGGTCAAGACGAGGAAGGAAGATTTGTGCACCAGTTACTGGGTGATATGGAAGCTACCTCAAAGAGGATAATTTGGTGTCTACACCCTAGTTATACCTGGTGGACTAGCCTGCTGTACTATAAGATAAGGAACCTCATCAATGTATGTAGCTATTACTGTAGTTTGATTGGCTGCATATATATTAATTTAATAACCCCCCCCTAATGTGTAGAGGATCGATTTGTGAGATTATGAGATTATTGCAGAAATACAGTCCACTTATCATTATACAAATTGCTATCGAAGTATATAAATTAACGTAAATATAAATTCATATAAATTAAATGAATATAAATCTCACAGGTCGGTTCCCACATCACTTGTTCTGCCTCTCACTAGTACATTAACACAATTTTTGTATAATTTCTTGACTAAAATAGCGCTCCGAAACATCTTTGCACATTTTAATTTTTCATTTTTCAATTTATTCTTTAATCTCAGTTAGTATTAATCTTTAGTGTAAGGGGGTTTTCTCTCCACACCTTACCCGAAACGCTGTGAGTATTAGTTACTTTAGGTATTATATGTACTATCTCTATCTATAAATCCAATTATGTTTGTAACTCATCTTCTATGAATGTATTTTTTCCTGAATAAATATTTTGATTTTGATTTTAGTGTACCCCATAGACATTCCAATGTTACATTGTTTTCTGTTGACGTTCCTACAATCCATTCTCTTTTTTCTTTTCAGAGATTTTTAAAGCATACACTATTGTATATAATGTTGATTTGGGAAGCACCATTATTATATGTAATAACTATTTATTTATTTATTTATATACAAGAAGGTACATTGGGATTGTGAAGATACATAGCATTGTGTAAAGCTACTAGTATGCGCAGCGTTTCGGGCAGGTCCTTAATCTAACAGAAAATTTTAAGTAGGTAAATAGAAGCAAAATTTATAAATAATAATAATAATAATAATAATTGATTTAGGAAAAGTACATACAAAGTTGCAGAGGTACAGTACAAAGATTCTCTTTGATTTAAAGATAGAGGCAGTACATACAATACCTAAAGCCACTAGTACGCATAGCGTTTCGGGCAACATAAATAAAATGATAACAAGTACATTGCAAGAAAAAAATGAGATGAGAGAGATTTGTATGTATATTAAAGCACATCGGTAGCTCAGATGGATTGCATTGACAGCTTGAATGGTAATTTAACAAAGATTAATAGGCACAATAAAGCATATTGCTAGCATATATAATAAGACAACAATGATCACAATGGCAAAGTTGATTGGATTAAGTACATAAAGATTGGGAGATTGGGTAACACTAGATACAGAACAATTTTAAAGAACAGAGTAGGAAACTATGAAGATGAAATTAGGTACTTAATTATAATAATTAAGTAGTAATAATAAACTTGTAAATAAAAATAAACTTAATAAACTAATAGTGTTTATAATAATGATTAATCCCATACCCATTCTGTGGGTGGTAGTGGACCCCAATCCCATCCTGTTGGCGGTAGTGGACCCCATACTCATTTTGTGGGAGGTAGTGGCGCATATACCCATCCTGTGGATGGTCATGACTCCCATACCCAGCCTGTAGACGGTAGTGGACCCCCATACCCATCCTGTGGACGGTTGTGGACCCCCATACCCAGCCTGTGGACGGTAGTGGACCCCCATACCCATCCTGTGGATGACAGTGGTCCCCAAAGCCATCCTGTCGGCGGAAGTGGACCTTCCTGTGGATGATAGTGATCTCCCAAACCCATTCTGTGGGCGGTAGTGGACCCCATACCTACCCTGTGGGCGGTACTTGACCTTATAAGCATATTGTGGGCGGTAA
This sequence comes from Procambarus clarkii, assembly GCF_040958095.1. Taxonomy (NCBI): domain Eukaryota; kingdom Metazoa; phylum Arthropoda; class Malacostraca; order Decapoda; family Cambaridae; genus Procambarus; species Procambarus clarkii. The sequence goes on from NC_091234.1 coordinate 6,333,574, forward strand.
TGGACCCATGCCCATCCCGTGGTCGGTACCGGACCCTATACTTATCCTGTATGCTGCAGTGGAGGCCATACCCATCAATTGGGGGGTAGTGGACACCACACTTATTATGTGGGTGGCAGTGGGCGCCATACCTATCCTGTGGGCTGTAGTGGACCCACTACACACTCTGAGGGCGGTAGTGGACCCCATACCCATCCTGTGGGCGGTATAGTGGACGCCAAACACATCCTTTGGGCGGAAGTGGAACACATGCCCTTCCAGTGGGCTGTAGTGGACCCCATGCCCATCCTGCATGGAGTAGTGGACGCTATACTCATCCTGTGGGTGGTAGAAGACGATATACCCATCCAGTAGGCGGTAGTGGATCCCCAAACCCATCCTGTGGATGATAGGGGCTCCATACCCATCCTATGAGCAGTTGTTGGGCCCAGACCCATCCTACAAGTGGTATGGATCCCTTACCCACCTAACAGGTGGTAGTGGACCCTATATCCATCCTACAGTACCCCAGTAAAAGTACAGTACCTCATAAAAGGCTGTTACAAAAGTTGGAGAAACAGGCCAAAGTAACAGGTAAGGTGCTCCAGTGGATAAGGGAGTATCTAAGCAACGGGAAACAACGAGTAACTGTGAGGGGAGAGATATCCGGGTGGCGAGATGTCACCAACGGAGTCCCAGAGGGCTCTGTACTTGGACCCATTCTGTTGCTAATATATGTAAATGATCTTCCAGAGGGTATAGACTCATTCCTCTCGATGTTTGGTGATGATGCAAAAACTTGAGAAGAATCAAGACATGAAGATAGACAGAGACTACAGGGAGACCTAGACAAACTGGAGTAATGGTCTAGAAAATGGCTGCAAAAGGTCAACTCTGGAAAGTGTAAACAAATGAAATTAGGCGAAGGGAGCAGAAGGCTGAACACAAAGTACCATCTGGGAGGTGAAATACTGCAAGAGTCAAATAGAGAAAGATCTGGGATATGATATCACACCGAACCTGTCCCCAGAAACCCACATCAAAAGGATATCATCAGCGGCATATGCTACGTTGGCCAACATAGGAACTGCCTTTAGAAACTTGTGTAAGGAATCGTTCAGGACCCTGTATATCACTTATGTCAGACCAATCCAAGAATATGCAGCTCCTGCCTGGAGTCCATATCAAGTTAAACACAAGGCAAAGTTAGAGAAGATTCAGTGGTATTCCACCAGACTTGTCCCAGAACTGGACAAGTCTGGTGGACAAATCACCTCTGGTGGACACCAAATCTGGTGGACAAGTCTGGACAAATCATCGGTGTTTGAATGTAATTTTCTGTAATAACTTGTAATTGTATATGTGCTGCTTTTTCAAAAATGTTCCCCCCTCTTTTACCTCTATTTTTTATATGTACTCATCACATCTTCTTTTTACCCATTAGTTTTAAGCTTTAGTCATTAATGTTTTTCCTGCCCGAAACGCTTTGCGTAATAGTGGCTTTAGGCATTGTATGTACTAGCTCTATCTATAAAGCCAACAAACTTTGTAAAATCTCTTTATGTATGTACCTTACCTAAATAAAAATTATTATTATTATTATTATTATTATTATTATTATTATTATTATTATAACTGAGAGGCATGAGCTACGAGGAAAGGCTGAAGTAGCTGAACCTCACGTCACTGGAAAACAGAAGAGAACCAGTCCCGGTGGTGTAGTGGTAAAACACTCGCCTTGCGTTCCGCGAGCGCTTTGTGATGCATTTGTATCCTGGCTGGGGAGGATTTACTGGGCACAAATCCTTAACTGTAGCTTCTGTTTAACTCAACAGTAAAATGGGTACTTGGTTGTAAAAACGATTTTTCGCGGTGGAGATCGTATTCCAGAGACCTGCCCGAAGCGCTATGCGTACTACTGGCTGTACAAGAATGTAACAACTCTTGTATATATCTATATAGAAAGGGGAGACATGATAACCACCTACAAAATTCTCAGGGGAATTGACAGGATGAACAAGGGACAAACTCTTCAGCACAGGTGGGACACGAACAAGGGAACACAGGTGGAAACTTAGTACCTAAATGAGCCGCAGAGACATAAGAAAGAATTTTTTCAGTGTAAGAGTAGTTAGTAAATGGAATGCACTAGGAAGTGACGTGGTGGAGGCTGACTCCATACACAGTTTCAAATGTAGATATGATAGAGCCAAGTAGGCTCAGGAATCTGTACGCCAGTTGATTGACAGTTGAAAGGCGGGACCAAAGAGACGAAGCTCAACCCCCGCAAACACAAATAGGTGAGTACAGTAGGTAGTAGACACTACACTATCCTGTTTGCAATAGTTTGCCCGATAGACATTCCAACGTAATATCGTTTTCTGTGAACGTTCCTACAATACATTCTTTAAAGATTTTTTAGCAGAAACTAGTGTATATAAATCAAATCAAATCAAATGTTTATTTAGGTAAGGTACATACATACAAGAGATTTTACAAAGAGTGATGGATTTATAGATAGGGCTAGTACATACAATGCCTAAGGCCCCTATTTCGCAAAGCGTTTCGGGCATGAAAAACTTAAATGACTAAAGCTTAATACTAATTGAGCATAAAGAATAAAATGAGTTGAGAACAAAATAAAAAAAGAGATAAGAAAGGGGGAACATGGCTGAAAAAGCAGCACAAATACAGTTCGGTCGACAAACAGCGTCATTTAAAAAAAAAACACATTGGTTGACAATAGAGGGGTAAGGTAGGTTACAGGGAATTTATTAGGTATAGCTTCGTTTTTATCTTAAACTGGTTGAGAGAGGTACAGTCTTTAACATGGTTGGGAAGGTCATTCCACATTCTGGGTCCCTTGATTTGAAGACCATTTCTAGTTTGATTAAGTCATACTCTAGGAATATCAAAACTATTTATTTCTGGTGTGGTGCTCATGGGTTTTGTTACAACCTTCTATGAAGCTTTTGAGGTCAGGATTGGCATTACAGTTCAGTGTTTTAAATATGTATAATACACATGAGAGATAATGTTGATTGGTGATGCACTTATTTTATGTAATAAATTATAGTGCTTATTATAATTTACTAAGAACAACTAATATTTCTCAAAACAAAACTACGAACCTTCAATAGGATGTAGCTGATCTGTAATATTCTAAGAGAATGGACAATAGTAGATGAATTTCACACCCATGTGGGACCTGACAATTACAATTTTCATTATAATTGAACCAATCACGACTATTCTGCTGTCTACGGCGATGGACGGGCACTATGAGACGTCAATTGGTACGTGAGAAAGAGTTTGGGCCTTGAAAATATATAACTGGGAATATACCACACATATATATTAATTCATAAGGAAAATATTGACTATAAGCAAAAGGTCATATATGTGCTGTCTTGTGCGAGAGCGGGTTGCAGCATACAGGACCACAAGGTTCACCACACCACCATACATGACCACAAGGTTCACCACGCCAGCATACACGACCTTGTGGTCATGTATGGTGGTGTGGTGAACCTTGTGGTCATGTATGGTGGTGTAGTGAACCTTGTGGTCATGTATGGTGGTGTGGTGAACCTTGTGGTCATGTATGGTGGCGTGGTGAACCTTGTGGTCATGTATGGTGGTGTGGTGAACCTTGTGGTCATGTATGGTGGTGTGGTGAACCTTGTGGTCATGTATGGTGGTGTGGTGAAGCTTGTGGTCATGTATGGTGGTGTGGTGAACCATGTGGTCATGTATGGTGGTGTAGTGAACCCTGTGGTCATGTATGCTGGTGTGGTGAACCTTGTGGTCATGTATGGTGGTGTGGTGAACCTTGTATTTGGTACACCATACCACCCCTCCTGTATCTGGTACACCATACCACCACTCCTGCCCTCTGCTGTATCTGGTACAAAATACCACCACTCCTGCCCTCTGCTGTATCTGGCACACCATACCACCCCTCCTGCCCTCTGCTGTATCTGGTACACCATACCTCCCCTCCTGCCCTCTGCTGTATCTGGTACACCATACCACCCCTCCTGCCCTCTGCTGTATCTGATACACCATACCACCACTCCTGCCCTCTGCTGTATCTGGTACACCATACCACCCCTCCTGCCCTCTGCTGTATCTGATACACCATACCACCACTCCTGCCCTCTGCTGTATCTGGTACACCATACCACCCCTCCTGCCCACTGCTGTACCTGGTACACCATACCACCACTCCTGCCCTCTGCTGTATCTGGTGCACCATACTATCCCTCCTGCCCTCTGCTGTATCTAGTACACCATACCACCCTTCCTGCCCACTGCTGTATCTGGTACACCATACCACCACTCCTGCCCACTGCTGTATCTGGTGTACCATACTATCCCTCCTGCCCTTTGCTGTATCTGGTACACCATACTATCCCTCCTGCCCACTGCTGTATCTGGTACACCATATGACCCTTCCTGCCCACTGCTGTATCTGGTACACCATACCACCACTCCTGCCCACTGCTGTATCTGGTGCACCATACTATCCCTCCTGCCCACTGCTGTATCTGGTACACCATACCACCACTCCTGCCCACTGCTGTATCTGGTACACCATACCACCACTCCTGCCCACTGCTGTATCTGGTGCACCATACTATCCCTCCTGCCCACTGCTGTATCTGGTACACCATACCACCACTCCTGCCTACTGCTGTATCTGGTACACCAAACCACCACTCCTGCCTATCACAGAACACATGTATCTAAATTGGTTGATTTTGCTGTAATGAATTTCGAGGGAACTTGACAGACTCTAGGATACTTAGATCTTTTACTAGCCCTTGCTATTTTTCTTGTCAGGTAGGCGTTAGAGGATCTTCCTAGGCTATCTTCTCCATCCAGCATTCCTGCATTAACAACTTCTCTTTTATCAATGTTGGACTTAATAATCCCAAAGGGGGCGAAGGGTTTGCTGACTTGGGATAATAGTTTCCTCAATGTTAGGTTCGTGGTTTCTGGTTCCGCGACTTCATGATCAGATGTTGTTTCCCATTTGACTTGTAATTCCTTCATCTTCTCAGGTACGTTGAAGTCAGGAAATTATGATTCAATCAATTGATTTCAATTTAAATTATTTGAGGCCCGAGACTGGAGAGGCATATTTATTCACATAACAACTCTCATTTGGCCTTGTGATAAATGGTTAGCAGTTCATTCTCACTGCTGATTGTTCATTGCAAATTATCTACACAAGGGTTGTTGCTAATTTCAGTTTTATTTGGGCTATTGGACTTCTTCAAGTGCATGTCTAAGGCTGCTTGAAGCAGAAACGGTGAAGAATTAGCTCCAAACAAAACTGAGGCAAATATGTATGTGATTATTTAACTGTATAGATCACTAGGATCCTTTATCCATAGAAACTTTGTGTAGTTATGGTCCTCTTCTTGAACACCTACCCAAAGGAATGCTTTACTTGTATCGGCCGTGTATGCAAGTCCCTATGAGAAACTTTAACAGCATGTCATACAGCCTTTGTGTCAGGGTTGGGCCAGTTTGAAGGCAGTCAATCAATGAGACACTATTCTGCTTCGTCTTAGTACTGCAGTTAAAAACTACCCTTAGTGGGGTAGTGGTGGAATGTTTCATTACTGCATGATGCGGTAAATAATGTCCTTCCTTAGAGTCATCATTGGTGACAGCTTCGATAAATTTATTATCAAGTTGTACTTGTATTATGTCATGGTACAATTTCATGTTCTCAGGTTGTCTATTTAAGCACATCATCTGAGACCTTAAATGGTTTTGTGCCTTGAAATGATTTACTGGAAGTTGAGGATAATTCCGCTTCCAAGGTAGCCTAACCCAGCATTGATTGTCCCTGTAGACAACTGAGTCCATGTATTGTTTGTATGTCCAGTCATCATCAGGTTTAGATTGTTCAGGGACGATGCCTAAGGTGGCTAGATCCCATAATTTATGTACCGTACCAATTGGTGATCAGTACCACCAATCCTGCTTATTGTAATATCTGGTAAACCATACCACCACACCTGCCTTAAACAGTATCTGGTACACCATACCACCACTAATGCCTTGTGCAGTATCTGGTACACCATACCACCACTAATACCTTATGCAGTATCTGGTACACCATACCACCACTAATACCTTATGCAGTATCTGCTTTACCATACCACCACTTGTGCCTTTGCAGTATCTGTCACCCTGTCCTCTTACAAATTACGTCTAAATTTGGCTGTTTACTCGTATGACCGAAAATGGACGTAATATGAAAAATGAAAATAAAATTGGGATTTTTTTCCCAAACCAGTAAGTTAAGGGTCCTCTGGTAGGTTAGGAGGGCAATATCACTCAATTTATTTCAATTTAAAATATTTGTGGCCCGTGACTGGAGAGTTTCAGGCCTTGAGGCCACTAAAGTTTCAAAACGTCATGAAAAATATTAATTGAATGTTTCCTTTCCTAACCTTTCCGAGTAAGCTAGAGGACTTAGGACGGTACATGTACAACAGAAAAGGACAGTACATCACTTTCGTGAGCCGATTTCATTTCAAATTACGTCCATTTTTGTCCATAGCGTGTATACCAGCGAAGAGCGACATTATTTTTAAGAGGACGGGTTGAGATGTAATTACATTCCAACCTTCCTTCTTAATGCAGTATCTGGTACACCTTACCGCCTATCCTGCTTAATGCCATAGTACACAATACCTCCACTTCGGCCTAATGCAAAATTGGGTACACCATACCACTACTTGTACCTTTTGCAGAATGTGGAGCACATTACCACCACTCCTGCATAATGCAGCATCTAGTAAACAATATCACCATTCCTGCCTTATGAATTATCTGGTACTCCATACCACCACTACCAACACTTAGTGGGCCCAGGCAGAGGTTTAGGACCCTCGCAGGAATATACTGTCTTCACTCAGAATGTTTGGAAATATGCTTATTATTTGGATTGTGTGTGTTAATATAAAGAGGAACACGTTGTACTGAACGGGGTGAGAACAGCTTGAGCTATGTCATCCCTTTGTGAGTATTGATACCTCAATATACTTATCTCAATTTTCACTACTGCCTTATCCATTATCTGGAACAATATACCACCACCACTATTTTCTTATGCAGTATCTGGTACACTATACCACCACTATTACCTTATGCAGTGTCTGGTACACCATTTTAAACCCATGGAAATTAAAAATTTTCACCAATTTTCTATAACCTTTTACCCAGTCGTCGGTTGAAGTTGAAATTTTAACACAAATTAGCTCTACATAAATGATAACCAGTGAATAATCTCATAAAGCATAACTTAACACTTTACTCGAAAACTATCCATGAGTACCAAGTCTGAACTACAGAATTATACATGTAATAACAAGATTTCAAAGTCCAAGTGAGGAGGCATAAATCTCCTCACCGTTTGACCAACCCGTCCTCTTAAAAATAACGTCACTTTTGGCTCGTATGCGCACTATGGCCAAATTTGGACGTAATTTGAAATGAAATCGACTCACAAAAGTGACGTTCTGTTCCGTTTTCTATTTGAGTCGTCCGGCTTACGCTCAGAGGTTATAAGAGGACACTTTAAATTAACGTTTTTCATACAGTTTTGAAACTTTATGAGAATTTCCTGCCCACCTAACCTATCAGAGGACCCTTAACTTACTGTTGTTGAAAAAAAAATCCCAAATTTATTTTCATTTTTTTTTCATTTTTAAATTATGTCCAAATTCGGCCATACGGGCAATCGGCCAAAAGCTATGTTCTTTTTAAGAGGACAGGTTGAAAGGACAATGTTGTGACAAGCGCAGAAGACAGGATCGCCACGCAGACCAAGCAGTCCTATGAAGGAAATTTTTCCTTACACACTCGTCAATCTCGCCCTACATTCGTAATTAACGTAAGGATAAGAGAGGATGCATACTAAATTTGCAACCAAAAGAAAATAACCACACTACTTTTGATAGTGGATGAAATCTGAGCGCCAATGACAAAAATAAAAGAATTTAAACTTTAATTTATCCAACACACTCAATTTATTAGAATAAACTCAATGAATAATTATGTCAAATACCAATATTAACACCAGCTGTTGACTGTCTATCCCATTATCCAAATAAAAATTAAAGGATGATTTTCTTGCCACTAAACACAAGTTAAATTATATTTTACCGAAAATAAAATAATTCAGCAATGAATGCTTGAAACTATCCCAATAAACTTGTACTACTAATTTTTCGAGAAGGAATTACACTGAATTTTAAGCTGTAAATAATTTATTTTGAATTTATTAATGTCACAATTTCATTAATAAATAAGACCAGTGGACAATTACCAAAATTCCTTTTAATCATCAAAATTGTCTTTTATTTAATTTAATACAAATTACAAATGTATTAATTAATCCACTGGCACAATTTATAAAATCAAAGAAATGCTTTTGTCGCTCAGAAAATTATCAGCGGGGAGCACTATAAAGACTTACCGAACTTCCGTTATTTATTTAATTGGACAATTATTTAATTATTAATAATTTATTTATGTTAACCGCTGGTAATTTATTTAAATACAAATACACTGTTTGCTGGAACACACAACAGTAGAACTCTGTAAGGACTACCGATGTATGACACTGTGGTCCTTAAAAAAAATGTATGTCTTGTGCTCTTTCTTAATATTCCAAATTATTTTTTTTTCAAAATTATAAAATATATATTCTCGTGTCGCACACTTAGTTGTGAAAATAATTAAAACAATTATTAATCCCTTGTACACTAGACGGAAGTTACAAGATTAAAAACTGCTACAGGACTGGTGCTGAGTTACAAGCACGCCTTATGAGTGAGTTCCGCTCAGTTGCTTAAACACTGAAATTAAATTGTCTTTATCACAATGATTAACCAGTCTCCGTGGTGCAGTGGTAAGACACTCGCCTGGCGTTCCGCGAGCTCTATGTCATGGGTTCGTATCCTGGCCGGGGAGGATTTACTGGGCGCAATTCCTTAACTGTAGCCTCTGTTTAACGCAACAGTAAAATGTGTACTTGGATGAAAAAACGATTCTTCGCGGCAGGGGATCGTATTCCAGGGACCTGCCCGAAACGTTACGCGTACTAGTGGCTGTACAAGAATGTAACAACTCTTGTATATATCTCAAAAAAAAAAAAAATATATGTTCCACGCAGTTCTTTCGTAGCGCACTACAGAAGTGAACCAAAATACAGCCTCACTAACTCTGTTGCCCTTCCAAAAATTTTAAACACCACAAAATTATCTTAAAGAATTTAAAAACAAGACAAAAATTCTTTTAACACATTTTCGTAATTTTATATAATATTATCATGAGACTTTGGGAGCAATCTACAGCTACCCTATTTTCCAGAATATACAGTATGTAATCACTACACTGAATTACTTACCTGAGAATTAATTATTAAAAAATAAAGAAAATTGTCCTATACATAAAGTAACTTACAACTGAACTTAACTATGTAAGGAAAACAGAACTATGCTTAACGGGGCACAGATTAATTTTAATGGGGACACTTATTATTTATGGGAATCACTAATTAAAAGGGAATCACTATATTTAAAGGAACGCTATAATTAAAGGGAGTCACTTATTTTTAAAAGGATCACTAGTTATTTAAAAACAACGGCCGTTCCTACTAGTATGCAAAGTTGTTCCTAATACTTAGAGACCGCAACCAGCCTAGAAGTCCAACAGTACAACACACAGCTAGTAATGCACGGCTCTGGACTAGGCTTTATGAACCTACTAGGTACACCTAGTAACCAACCTGGTTGATACCTGGTTGATGGGGTTCTGGGAGTTCTACTCCCCAAGCCCGGCCCGAGGCCAGGCTTGACTTGTGAGAGTTTGGTCCACCAGGCTGTTGCTTGGAGCGGCCCGCAGGCCCACATACCCACCACAACCACTACTGTAAATTCACTGCCAAAGATCTGCCTACTTTGTCCTCAGTATACCTCAGTGTCCCGCCTACTTCATACCTAGTTTGCACCTTCACGAAATTGCCTACGATTCTAGCTCTATGGGGCAGCCTGACAACGCCCTCAAAGATACCACGTAGCATCACACGGTTATTCCTGCCCAGACAGCTCAACATAAGAACTGCTGCTGCGAATTATAATGATACGCCTCCACCTCTGAATCGTTTGACGGGAGTCGAGTACTATACTATATTCAACCAACTCAAATCGGAGCCTAAGTGTCAGCTTCACTGTCACCACTAGGTACTTAATCACTATACTTCTACACTCCTCAACACACAACACGACCGAGTGGAACAGACGTGAGTCGACTGCTGGCTGTCGTGGAGGGTGGATGTGTTCACTGCTCGCTCTGGCAGTTGGTGTTGTTTGCCAGTTTTGGCCGTTTGGGGGCGTGTGTGTCTCTGCCCGTCTGTGCTGACGTGGAGTTCACGATGGGGGTCCCCCTCCCCCCTGTATTGCGGGCTCAGTCTGTGGGCCTCGAATTTTCCGGCCGGGCTGGGTACCCAGAGATAGCGCTGGTGTGTGAGTTGCTTCATGTCCCTGTGATCAACATTTATGGGATCGAGCTGGTGACGGCACGGCGAGCGATAGTGAAGTTCACGGAGAAATTGGCGTATCGAGACTTTCTCCGTCGATACGAGGGGCGGACATTACCCCTGCCGGTGCGTGCACTGTATCACTATCTGATCGGAGTGGTGCCCTCACTTATGTCAGTGTGCATGGAGCTCCATTGGAGTTTCCGGAGGGTCTGCTACGGTGGTACTTCGGCCGGTATGGCGCTGTGGTTAGTGTGCGGGTGAACATGGTGTCTTCGAGTCCCCTTATGGGTGTGAGGACGAACATTCGCACCCTGGGCATGAGGCTCCGGGAAGATATTCCATCCTCTGTGCGTCTTATGGGCTACAACATTTGGGTGCTTTACACCCGCCAGCCTCGGACGTGTTATCATTGTGGCCTCCTGGGCCATCAGGCTGCTGACTGTTCTGCGCCTGTCGTTGCACCCGTGAACCTCTTCAGTGAGGGGGATTTTCCGCCGCTTCCTGTGGAGGAGGATTCGGTGGATGTGGAAGTCTCTTCAGCCCCGGATGTGCCCCCTGTGTCGCCTGTTGCGCCGCCTGGTGCGCCCTCTGTTGTTGTCGCCTCTCCTCCGGAGGTTGTGTCGTCGCCTGGTGATCGTCCTGCTCCGACTAGTGTCCCTGGGGTTCTTCAAACTGCCTTCTGCTCGCATCCCGCGTCTTCCAGTTCGTCCTCTGCTCCGTCTGGCCCTGTCCCTGCACCCTCGCCGTCTGTTCCGGCTGTGCTGGGTGATGGGGTGGATCCGGCGCTTCCTCCTGTGCCTGGCCTGGTGCCCCATGTGGTTGAGGATGCTGCCGTTCTGCGACATGCATCGGTTCGCCCGGCTTGTGTTGCGCATGTCTCTGAGTCAGCCTCCGGGTCTGATGATGTGTGGCCAGTGCCTAAGCGTTCACGGCGTTCGTCTTCAGCATGGGCTGACGTTGGCGACTTCGACGCTTGTGAATCTGACGGCTACGGCGGGGTGGCACCGGTTGCGTTGCAGACTACAGTGACGGCGGAGGTGCATTTGCCTGAGGATGCCGGTGCGGGTGTTTCGGCCTCCACTTCTGATATGGTGTCTGCGGTTCCTGTTTCGGGTGCGTCGCCTGCCTCGGATGGCTCTGGTTCTTCGTGGGGAATGGTTCCCCCTGCTGAGGTTCACGGTGAGCGGGGTGGCCTGGTGATGGTGTTGAAAAAGGCTGCTCGCTCTGGGGGTTCTGTAGCCCCTTCCTCAGTCCCCGTTTCATCGGCTGCGGTCTCGACGCCTCTTCCGTCTCCGGCCGTCTCTTCAGCGTCTCCTGCGGTCTCGGTGGAGGCGTTACCATCTCGTCGATTGTCTCCTGTTCCTGTGCGTACGGCGACGCGGCCGTCTCGGCAGCCCTCGTACGCTTCAGCGGTGTCGTCTGCTACCTCGAAGGACGTGGTTTGCGCTCCCCAGCCTCGTTATGCGACTTGCGTCGGTGAGCTTAAGGAGTGGCCGTTTCCGCCTGATCTGGTGGTTCCCGAGTTTATGAGTGGCCCACGCCGGCAGGGGGATCGTCCCCCTACCGACAGAGAATATTTGATTTGGGAGGACTACAACCGAAGGTATCCTTGGGCTTCGGAGACGTTTGGTCCTGTCTCTGAGAAATGTATTCCTCACTCATGATTCCTTTGTGTATTGTGTGTTGTGGTTTGTTTCCATTTGTGTGCTTGGTTGTGGGGTGCGGGTCCGGTGTGTGTGAGTGGGTGGGGCGGGTTTGTATTCCGGTTTCTGCGTGCTCCGGTTTGTGGTTGTGGGTTTATTTGTGTGGTTTGTGTGTGTGTGTGTCCGGTTCCTGTGCGGTCCAGGGTTTGGTTTGTGTGGATGTAATGTTCTTGCGTTAGGATTTGTGGTTCTATGTTATTATTATTATTATTATTGTTGTTATTATTGTTATTATTTTCGTTTCGTGTTGGTGCCTCTCCGTGTGTGGTTGCGGTGTTAGTAGCCTTGTTCTGTATATTTAAAGTTTTGGTGTGTTATTTCTGTATTGTATTCCGCTGTGTTTAACTTATTTGTTGTAATTTGTTTGTAATTATTGTTGTTTTGTGGTCGGCCCTTCCGGCCGGCAGTTTTGTGTTTAGTACACTTGTTCCCTTATGTTTTTGCACGTTTGTGTTGTCATTTTGTTCTGTTCTATGTTGTATTTGTTTCCTTTTATTGTACTTATAAGCATGCTTGCATGTAAAAAAAAAAAAAAAAATAAATACTATATTCAACCAACTCAAATCGGAGCCTAAGTGTCAGCTTCACTGTCACCACTAGGTACTTAATCACTACACTTCTACACTCCTCAACACACAACACGACCGAGTGGAACAGACGCGTGAGCCTTCAGTAAGTTTGAACAAATTACTGAATCACAGCTAAGCCACCATTGTAACAACTCGTGAAAGTCACCAATGTAACATTTGCCACACAGACCGCTGCTACAATTGAAACGTTTATGACAATCAGGTACTGCTGCTGTTGTATAACTATAGTAACACTCACTGTAATGGTTGCTATAACTTGGAACCCTTTAGGCTATAATAATTGCATTGATAAAACCCCGAAAGACCTGGCAGAGTTTGCCCTCACAGCGGAAAAGGCACCACCAGTTATCAGGGGAAAGGGGTAGAAATGACCAAGATGTTAAAGATATCTCTACAATCCGTTACAGTCTTCATGAAGAATAGGTTACTCTTTTAAAACAAATAAATTGCCGCCACCACTCCTCCAGGAACTTTACTAATTAGGCTAATTGACTTGGGAGATCAGTCAACTAATACTGAGTGCTTAGGAAAATTTAATCTTTAATAATGAGGAATATATTTACACATAAGAATGATCAAGATGACAGGTAATGCGCAAAAACAATTCAGGATCAATAATACCTCATCTCCTTCACCAATACCTCATCTCCTCCAACAATACCCCATCACAAGAATACTTCATTACCATAGCATAAGGTTAATTTAGCACAAACACCGGAAATTACCAGTAAATCATGCCATGGGGTCTAGCATATATAATATAACATTGAACAATAAAGATAAATATGGACATTTATATGACGCTGCCGCCAGTATAGGAAATGGTGCATATGTGCACAAATAAACTGTCTAACACATGAATTGTCGAACTCTCAAAACTGAATTATTAAATTTATGGAAATAAGGTTTGGAGCTGAATCGAAAAAAATAGATAGTAAAAACTAGCACCTCAAGTACTCCTTCTTGATCGTAAGTATAATAATTATCAATCCTATTGTCATAGTTAGATTTATATAATATCCTTTAGGATAATTTGTATACAATTCTGGTTTGCCTAAATTTATTACTCACAGAAATCACAATAACGTGATATATCAAATAAACAAATCCTCAAGAGACCTTGATGAGGATTCAAACCTAAGCGCTGAGTGTTCCCAGACGCGCTCTAGCCAACTGTACCACGACATGGTAAAATAATTGCATCTTGGAGTTCTACTGCCCTCTCGAGGATTCCCAGGCTTCCACTGAAGCCTAACCGGAGTTTCACACAATTCCCTCATGAACTCGGGCTCTGTCAACCCAATAGTTCTACCTCTGACACATAGGTTCGAACCCTCATCAAGGCTCTTGTGGATTTGTTCAATTGACATATCATGTTATTGTGATTTCTGTGTCAGGGGTTTTTGGGTTGACAGAGCCCGAGTGCATGAGGGAATTGTGTCAACCCCCGGTTAGGCTTCAGTGGAGGCCTTGGTATCCTTGTGAGGGAAGTAGCACTCCAAGTTGCAATTCTGTTACCATGTCGTGGTACAGTTGACTAGCGTGCATCTGAGAACATCCAGCGCAAAGATTCGAACCCTCATCAAGGCTCCAGTGGTTTTGTTCACTATATTATTAACAATATTGGTTTGATAAGGGACAGTCCACCTTGTGCCGCAGGAGAGAGCGGTCACACTGGACCTTCCTCTCACGTGGAACTACTACAAAATGGGTAGTGTTGGCTCTAAGGAGTCTACAACCGAGCAGTGATATACACCATCTTGTTTCTGGAAGTTTTCACCAAGGTATTAAAATGGTGAGCAGTGTATTTGACCAGATATCCGCACAAACCACGATTTTTGTAATCGGTTCCTCAGGCAGTGAAAAACACACCGGCTCCCCTTACCTCATGCCCGACCACACACCTACAAGTACGACGGGCTTCAGAAATTTAGTCCCTATTGCCCCCTTCCCTAAAGCTGTTTTCCTGTGCAGTTTGTATTAATGACGCTAACGAACTACTAACCCCACTATATTGACGCCTCTGTGTTTTGGTAATATTGGTACTACCAGTGATACACATTTGCCACGAAAACCAGCATGAACGGTGACATTTTAAAAACAGTGCTTACCTATCATTGAGTGTGGGAGAGGAGGGCCTCGCTCTGTACCCCGCTGGTTCCATTTCATATGTGTTCTAACAGTTCAACTGACAATGTCAACACAATGTTGTTTATGTTATCACGCAGAAGCTTTAGCCCCATCATAGGATTAATTTCAAATATTTTGTCTCGAATGCTAAGTATATTTAATTCTTTCCACATGTTGAGAATTTTAGTAGTTATAGGACAGCCAAGTATAATTATGAGTGCTTCATTTTGCATTTTTTCCAGTCTATCAATAATTTTGCCATTTTGCAGGACCAAAGCTGGTGCATGATAGTCTATCAGAGACCTTATGTATGCTAAATACATCATTTTTGCTATTCTAATATTACAGTCTAAATGGATTCAAAGAACAGCCACTCACATTAAAATGATGGGACTGCACGATGTATATACAGATGAAAGAGAACAGCACTTCCTTCCACCCTGGCAGATGAGAAAGATGCCCTGGCCTTTTGACATCCTGACACCTGCATACCCCACCAAGAAATTAATCACAAACAACCCTCATGCTCAGCTTGCTGCTAAATTAAGCACCATAGAACACATTCACAATATACAAGCTGAAAACAACATAGCACAGACCATATACACTGACGGATCACTCAATACAGCTACAGGGAGGGCAGGAAGTGCTGTTATTGCTCATCAGCCCGATGGCAGCACAATTCGAAGGTATATTCGAATTAGTAACTGGGCATCCACAATGCAAGCCGAGTTGGTAGCAATACTGATAGCACTCGAAATTATTGACAACACTGAGGTAGACAGCTTAATTATTTCCGATTCCCTTTCCTCACTACGAGCTATAAACAGTTTGCAATCAAGTAATAACGTGCTTGTCTTGGAAGCTAGACGTAGATATATAAGAATATTTAGCAAGAGGGTAAATATAAAATTGTTGTGAATTCCTTCTCACATTGGCATGCAGGAACATGACAAAGTTGACGCCCTTGCTAAGGCTGCAGTAAGTAAAGACAGTATTGAACGGAATCTTGAGTTATCAAATAGGTCCCTTAAAAGTGTCATTAGACAAGAACTCCTGGATGGATCTGAAGAGAGTAGAACTGTGCAAACTGGAACTAGCAGGTCCATTGTTCATCACAATGAAATGTGTGAAGTAAAACATGTGTATGGGGCAAGTAACAAAGTAAGTAGACTAACAGATGCTGTCACAACTTGTATAAGACTTGGCTACAAGTATCTCTGGCAGTTCGGCTTGTATAGGGATCTAGATGAAGTAAAGTGTAAAGTGTGTGGACAAAGATAGGGACACACACTCGAACACTATATCTTGGATTGTAGTAAGGTTGAGCCATTTAGAGATAGATCTAAGTTCACTCTGTATGATATGGCAACCTATCTTATTACCATGGATAAATTACCTGAAATCCTTGCACTGTATCCACATTTCGCTTCTAGTGGATAAACGACATATGAGATGAAGAAACAAGTAGTGCATTGTGAAGACTAATAATAAACAGAAGCTACCCTATGACTATCTCCATTGATCAAACTATTATGTATTAGCGATAAGATCTACCATTAATGTATAATGACCTACTGTAAATGTATAGCACTTGAAATAGCACTCTCTCTGTAACTAGCTGACATTGTAACTATAAGGGGTGAAGGATAGATGAAACTGTTTATGTAATAATCTAAGATGAGGTCTGATAAAGACCTTTTGTGCCCTCTGTAATGCTTTTTGCGCTACCGCTTACAGGATGAGTATGGGGTGCACAATAAACTAGCCGCCTCCGGCGGCAACAATCAAAATCTGTAAGCCGCCACCTAGTTGTGCCTCCTCATGGTGTTTGAATTACACATTTTGTTTCTGCATTATGATTAGCAGTAAATAGGTACCTGGGAGTTAGTCAGCTGTCACGGGCTGCTTCCTGGGGGTGGAGGCCTGGTCGAGGACCGGGCCGCGGGGACACTAAAAAGCCCCGAAATCATCTCAAGATAACCTCAAGAAGCACCTGTTATTGCTCTGGGTCTGGGCCATAGCCTGAGGTGCTACTCTATGGACGTGTCTTGTCGCTTCATGCTGTGATTCTTGTAATCATGGCTACTACTTCCCTGCCTGCTGGGGACATCCACAGTGACCCGGTTGCCATTCTTCAAAATTCTCCAGACGAATATGCGTCCACTTCAGCCCCCACCCCGTATGAAGTTGAAGTACAGTATGAACAAGCACTCTATCCCATTACATCCCAGAATGACGAGGACGTCAGCTCAAGTGATGAAGAAGAATCAAACTACTTTTGTTATCCACAAAAGCAGGAATACCTTACGCAAAGAGAGAAAGACCATGAAAGCCAACACTGCTGTCAAGACGACCAATGCCACCCCCACATAGGGTGGAACACGACCTCCTGTACCACCCTGGGATAAAAATGAAAGGCTGGCATTTCCCTGAAGTTAACAGTGACAGGAGGTACTCTTGGATGAAACGTGATCATCCTCGTGCTTTTGTTGACCCTATAGACCTTATACGCCCTAGACACGCCTCACCCTACATCTATGTAGCCAGTTCCCATGAAAACGCCATCTCTGCCCTACTCCAAGGTAAAGTGGGTGGCATCTCATTCAGTAACGCCGACTGTCCTGCGGGCTCCAGGAGGTACAAAGAATACCTTGTCAGTCTCTAGCCACTTGACCTTGACATCTCCTGTGCAAAAGAGTTATCAGGTGTGTACAGTGCAAGACAAATCAAGTCTGGGGGGAAGTCACTAAAACAGATTGTCATCGTCTGGGAAAATGAAGATCCGTACCCCTAGTCGTTTCAACTTTCTAGGCCCCTACCAACCAACCTGTCACATAACACCCTGGGTATCCTCAGCTGTCATGTGTTATCAGTGTCACCACTTTGGTCACATAGCCAATCATTTTAGATCTCCAGTCACCTGAGTTTTATGTGCAGCCAATCATCCAACTAAAGAATGCCCTAATAAAGACCACGCTCTTGAGGCAGATGAGACTACATCTACAACCGACAAGAACAAGTTTTCCTGGTGCTCACGGAAGGTGTGACCGCCTGGCACAAGGACTGTGACAGGCGTCGTCCTCCGTACAGCACCGTGTGGCAACCCACCACCACACCAGCAGCCCCACCACCTGGGATGATCCCACCACCACACCAGCCCACTCGCAACCCAGAATGGCCCCTTCACCATTCCTGACACTAACAGCTGGGCATCCTTTCCTGGCCTAACTGGGAAGTCTGACGCCAGCCAGCAGAGTGAGGTGTTGGAACGATCAGCTCGCATGAGAAAAATGGAATTAACATCGATAAGTTCCAAGAAACACTTGCGAAATTTAAAATAGTCTCAACTTCTTTTTTGTCCAAGAACTCAGGTGTATGGACAACCTGAAACAGTGTTCAATCGATCTTCTCGCTAGCCCGAGGTGTGAAGTGAATGGCGAAGTATCTAATGAAATATCTTCCAGTGATGTAAGTGTTGATACCTTTTAAGTAAATATTGACCCCTCATCTGGGGCTGAAAGTACCGCTGTGGCGAGTGTAACAAATGAAAACCCACGTGTCTTAACTGTAATAAAAAAATGCACTCAAGAACTCATTTTTAACAATACCTCCATGAATCATGATGAATGTGACATTGTCTGAGATTGCATCTCTGAGTTAGCTTACACATAGTTGATAGAAGTAGAAAATAGCTATTTTGACCTTAGAAATCCTCAGAGAGTGCACAAGTGTGCACAAAGTACTATCTTTCTTAATATGGCAGATAGAAGGTCGAAATTTTGTGTCTTTGGAAAGCAGACACCCTCAGCTGCCCAGAAAAGTAACGATCGTTGCTGTAGCATTTCTGGATAAATAGTTACAGGATCAGCCTGAATTTTGGTCTCTGGTCTCCCAGAGACAGAGCGAGAGAGAGAGAGAGAGGCAGGCACTTGTCTTGGGGTAATGGTCCCTAGCTAGTGACGTCATGTCATCGGCATGTTCTCTGCCATTGGTCGCGGCACCTGTGCCTACACGATGCTCGAACCTGATTGGCCGTTTCACCACCAAGGGGACGTACGTGGCCTCAAGATTTCCTGCCTAGAGGAACCTCATTCTGAACTGCAGCGTTGTCTTGTGTAGACGTGGTTTTTCCTGTTCCGGTCTGAACAGGGTAATTTGCCTGTCTTCATCACAGTTCAGCCAGCTTAAATAAATCTACCCTCCCCCACGTTACCATCGCAGAATCCGGTAATCGCAGGGTGCTGGTAGATGTCACATAACAAAGATACAAGATAGAAATACCGGCCGTCACACGTGTGACGGCTGGTACACAGTCCACAGGTGAAACTGGACTGTAGCCAAGTATAAGTGTTTATCGGCTGAGTACCGTGCGATCCGTCACCATATCGCTAAGTAAACTGTGTGGAAGGGATCGAGTAATGCGATTCCTAGTGTTTGAGTAAAGATCCAGCAATAATATTCAAAATATTGGGGATTGTGGACTCTGATTATTTTGTCCACCCTGCTGTTCACCTCGTGCACTTACCACGTGGTGCCCCAAAGTTATTTCAGCGTGCATTCAGTCAACCTTAAAAAAAAATCACGCTAAATCACTCCTCCTAAATCCTAAATAAAAAAATCACTCCTTATTCCAGCTCATATGGCTACCCCGCTCTCCTTACTCCGCCTCACGTGGCTTTCTTCTTGAGGTTATCTTGAGATGATTTCGGGGCTTTTTTTTTAGTGTCCCCACGGCCCAGTCCTTGACCAGGCCTCCATCCCCAGGAAGCAGCTCGTGACAGCTAACACCCAGGTACCTATTTTACTGCTAGGTAACAGAGGCATAGGGTGAAAGAAACTCTGCCCATTGTTTCTCGCCGGCGCCTAGAATCGAACCCAGGACCACAGGATCACATGTCCAGTGTGCTGTCCGCTCGGCCGACCGGCTACCCCGCTCTTCTTACTCCGCCTAACATATTCACCTAATTGTGCTTGCAGGGGTTGAGCTCTGCTCTTTTTGGACCGCCTCTCACCTGTCAATCAACTGTTTCTACTACTACTACTATTTTTTCCACACCCCACAAACACACACACCCCAGGAAGCAGCCCGTGACAGCTGACTAACTCTCAGGTGCCTATTTACTGCTAGGTAACAGGGGCATAGGGTGAAAGAAACTGCCCATCGTTTCTCTACCCCATGGCTACCCTGCTCTCCTTATTCCGCCTTCTGTCTTCAATCAACAGGGGGTCATAGTGAGTGAATTTTTGCCAAGTGTGGAATATACCAGTACAATCAAGGTCATAGTGAGTGTGGGAATTTTTGCCGAGTGTGGAATATACCGGTACAATCAAAGTGAGTACTAAATCTATTATTTCACTGTATCATTCGTCTCAAGTGCCAAATTCCTTGTGTTGACCCAGTCAGCCGATTGGTGTTTATTCTTCATAATCCTGCCACGGGAAGAAGTTTGATTCCCCGTGGAAGCACAATAGGTAAAGGCCTATTACAGCTAGGCTGTGTGATAACTGTAACTGAACCTTAAGTGTGTCATCGTACACTATACTTTATACATTTTGTTACTGTGCATGAGTTGCACCCTAGCAGCCGTAAGGTATGGACGTGTCGCCTAGCCACTCTGGTAGTTTGGGTGTTTGCTGCTTTAGTCTGCAGGGCATGTAGGTGTCTGTACCCTCCCTGCTGTTCCCTCCTGGTTGGTGTGGACATGGCACGTTTGCTATGGGCGACATCATCTTTCCCTTGTTGTGAGGGTCAACTCCGTGGGATTGGAGTTTACTGGGCATGCGGGATACCCTGTCGTGGAGCTTGTCATATGTGACATGCTCTCTGTATCCCGGTAATGGACATCTTCGGTGTTGAGCTGGTAACTGCTCACTGTGTAGTTATAAAGTTTGTGGGAGAAGTGGTGTACTGTGCCTTTCTCCGAAGGTACGAGGGGTGTACCTTGCTGCTGAAGGATGGCACCGGATCTGTGGCCATTACGGATCGTAGCGGTGCCATGACGTATGTGTGTGTCCATGGGGCCCCCATGGAGTTTCCCGAGACCCTCCTCCGGCATTTCTTCCAGCGGTTTGGTGCCGTCGTAAGTATACAGATCCACACACTGTCTTCTGGCAAGTTTACAGGTATGAGGACCAATATTCGTACCCTAGGGATTCGCCTGCGGTCGGACATTCCATCTTCTGTCCGGCTTTTAGGGTACTACGTCCGGGTGTATTATGCCCGGCAATCACGAACTTGTTTTTGTTGTGGCCTGTTGGGGCATCAAGCTGCTGGATGCACTGAGGCTGCGACTGCTCCCGTGAACATGTTCAAGGAAGAGGATTTCCCGCCACTCCCGCTGGAAGAGGACTCTGGGAGTGAGGAAGTGAGCATCCCGTTAGATAATGCGGCTCCCCCTGTGTCGCCCGACATTCCTCCGGTTGTTGTGGACCCTACTCCGGGAGTTGCAGTGCCATCGGTTGATATTCCTGCTCCTGTCGCTGTTCCTGCTGCTCCCATGGGCATTCCTGGTGGTCACTGCAAGGCATCACCATTTTCCTCTCCCGCATCTTCTGCTGCTGCGCCTGGCCCTGCGTCCTCGCCTCGTGTCCTGGCTGTGATGGGTGCTGGGGTGGATACAGCGCCCTCATCCTGTGCCTGGCCTGGTTCCACATGTGGTTGAGGATGCTGCAGTTCTACGACGAGCGTCGGATCGCCCGGCTTGTGTTACGCGTGTCTCTAAGTCAACCTCCGGGTCTGATGATATGCGGCTGGAGCCAAAGCGTTCCCGGCGTTCTTCTGTTGCATGGGCTGATGTTGGCGAGTTTGACGACTGTGAATCTTCCGGCGACGGCGGGGTGGCTCCGGTTGCGTTGGAATCTACTGTGGTGGCGGAGGTGCATTTGCCTGCTCCGCAGGCAAATGCCAGTGCCCGTGTTTTGGCCTCCCCTTCTGGTGGGGTGTTTTTTGTTCCTGATTCGGGTGCGTCGCCTGTGTTGGATGGTTCTGGTTCTTCGTGGGGGGTGGTTCCACCTGCTGCAATTTGTGGTGTGCATAGTGACCTGGTCTTGAAAATGGATGCTCGCACTGGGGGGTCTGTTCCCCCTTCCTCGTTCCCTGTTTCGTCGGCGGCGGTCTTGTTGCCTCTTCTATCTCCAGCCGTCTCTTCTGTAGCTCCTGCAGTACCGGTGGAGGTGTTATCATCACATCACCTTCTTCTCCTGTGCGTTCGGCGGCATGGCCGTCTTGGCGGCCTACGTACGCTTCTTCGGTGTCTTCTGCTTCCAAGGAAGGGGTGTTTCGTGCTTCCCTGCCTCGTTATGCGACTTGCGTCAGTGAGCTTCGGGAGTGGCCGTTTCCGCTTGATTTGGTGATTCCTGAGTTTATGCGGGCCCCACAGCGGAAGTGGGATCGACTCCCTACTGACATGGAATATTTGATTTGGGAGGCTTATAAGAAAAGGTATGCATGGGATAAGTTCCCTGAGAAGTTTGCTCCGGCCTCTGGGAGTTAGGTTCATGCCCCGTTATTCTTTTGTTTGGCTATATGTTGTGGGTTGTTTTCCATTTGTGTACATGGTTGTGGGGGTGCGGGTTTTGTGTGTGTGTGGGTGGGGCGGGTTTGTTTTCTCGGTTCCTGCGTGCTCCGGTGTTTGTTATGGCTTATGTATTGCGATTATGTTTTCTGTATTGCAATTCTGCTGTCCTTTTGTTTCTATTGAGTATTTGTAATTTCCTTTAGTGTTGTATTTATTATAATTTTGTCTTGGTGCCTCTCCGTGTGTGGTTACGGTGCCGGTAGACGTGTTTTGTATAATTATGTTCTGGTGTTTGGGTTGTTGGGTGCGGGTTTGGGTACCGTGTGTTGTATTGTTGTCGTTTCTGTACTGTATTCCCTGTGTTTGTATGTATTGTTGTTTTTGTGGTCGGCCCTTCAGGCCGGTATTTTGTGGTTGAGTACCTTTGTTCTTTTGTACTTTTGAGAGTTTGTGCTATGACATTTTTGTGTTTTGTGCCCTGTTTTGTTCTAGTTTGCTTTTATTGATTTATTGTATTTCTTCGCATTGATTTATTGTATTTCTTCGCATTTCTTCTTGCATGTAAAAATAAAAATAAAAGACTCCCAGGTACCTATTTACTGCTAGGTAATAGGAGCATAGGGTGAAAAAAACTCTGCCCATCGTTTCTCTACCCCGTGGCTACCCCGCTCTCCTTACTCCGCCTTCTGTCTTCAATCAACAGGGGGTCATAGTGTGTGTGTGAATTTTTGCCGAGTGTAGAATATATCGGTACAATCAAAGTGAGTACGAAAACTATTATTTCACTGTATCATTCGTTTCAAGTGCCAAATTCCTTGTGTTGACCCAGTCAGCCGATCGGTGTTTGTTCTTCATAATCCCCCCACGGGAAGAAGTTCCATTCTCCGAGGAAGCACAATAGGTAAAGGCCTATTACAGCTAGTCTGTGTGATAACTGTAACTGAACCGTAAGTGTGTTTGTCATGAAACAATTTTTTACACATTTACATAAACACATTTACATTTACACATTTACATATTTTACACATTTACACATGCAGTGATTAAAAATAAGAGTGCTATTGTACTATTATTGTATTCAATCCTTTTATTGACATAAGTGTCAGTGTGTTGTGGTGTTCAGTGCTGTTGTTAAGCACTGCCTTGTGCACTATTTTGTGTTGGTCTAGTGACCCAGAGTTATTGTGACGTAGTGTTCATTATTGGAAAGTCAGGGTTACTTAGTGTTCATTATTGTGAAGTCAGTGTCATCGAGTTATTGTAATTTACTTAACGTCATTATTAATGCGAGGTGATTAGCAATTGTGTTGACTAATCAATATTTGTCAAGCGGTCTCAGTGATCGTCTAGCGTTAATGTAATTCCTTGTGAGTTAAGCTGAACTGTCAAGTTTGACAGGACCTTGAGCGATTACTCAGGGATTGCTAATTGCCAGGAAGTTGTTGTTTGACTTCATTGAGTTCTTTTGATTGCTTGACTGTCTGTGTTGACAGAGTGTTATTAACGTAGTTTACCTTGTTTGATGTGACTGTCTTGAAGACAGATTAACGTAATTGGATTTACTAAATAACGTAATGTAATTGATTTTATCAAGTGTCATCAGTCTGTCTTTGTGTATTAACGTAATTGATTGCTTGACTGCCGTCTTGAGAAACGAGCCTTAACATAATTACTTGAGAGTTGCACGGAAGGCGGGTCTCAGTGACTGGTCTGCCTGTTGTTATATTTGTGTTGTTATTATTGTTTGCCGCAGTCGTGACGAGCTGCCACTTGCGTCTGGAGTGGTCGCCCATTGTGTTAAGTGTAGTTAATGTTGGCACCGCGAGCGGTCTGTACCGGAAGTGCGTTTCTTCAGGTTTGCCTAGATTTGACAGCGCCACGACGAGCTTAAACGCAATGTTAAACTATTCTTGTCTTGTATCACTAGTATTGAGTTTTATTATTAAATTGTTATTGTTGAAACTACAAGTGCCTTTAAGGTCACACCTTCTAAGACCCTTGTACGAATTATTGACTCTGCCCTTACACTTGAAAGTGATCAAAGGTGTTGCTCTTGATACTTTGGACTCGAATCAATTTCATAGCCCACACACATCAATAAATGATTAGTGTGAGACACCTATGAGCTACTCTGACAACTACCTTCAGTAGTTACGGAAGCTCCACGACTCAGTGGTAAGGAGTGCCAAGGTTTTGGGCTCCGGCAGCGGCTCTATGCCTTCCTGTGCAGTCTTACAATAATATGCTGTCATTACAGCATTTATTTGTTGCTAGTGCCGTCCTTTCTGACTGAGGTCACTTGTACATCTGGCGCTAGTGTCATCAACATCTCCATAAGTACATTTAACCATTCACTACATCTGGCGTTAGTGTCATCACTATCGCCAGTTAATAGCATCAATATTATATACCACGGGGAATAATCTCACAGACATGCTTATAAAAGCTAGGAAAGGTGAAGACAACCAACTGGCCATTACACAAATGAGAGATCTCTTTAATATTATTGACCTTGAAAAATTTTCACTTGTAAGCAATAGTCTGCAACTTGTGAGCCTTGTAAATACTTCTCTTCGTCAAGTTCATGAACAATATTACTCACGACAAATTCACAAAAATTTCTCACGTGGAATGTGAGAATCGTGCGCAGGCGGCTGTTTGATCTAATGATGTACGCTGGTGCCAACAACATTGATGTACTGTGCCTGCAGGAACTATACACTGCAAGTACAAAAAACAGAACACAACCCAAATTCTCAGATTATGTAGTATTCTCACATGTTGGTTCACATGATGTCTGTATCTTCACGTATGTTAAAAGTAATCTAGAAGGTAAACCTGTTAAAAACCACAGAAGTGACAATTCATATTATCAGCAGTTTCAGACTATTACAGCAACCAGCTTTACTAACTTTTTTTTTTTTTTTTTTTTTTTTTTGAGATATATACAAGAGTTGTTACATTCTTGTACAGCCACTAGTACGCGTAGCGTTTCGGGCAAGTCCTTAATCCTATGGTCCCTGGAATACGATCCCCTGCCGCGAAGAATCGTTTTTTCATCCAAGTACACATTTTACTGTTGCGTTAAACAGAGGCTACAGTTAAGGAATTGCGCCCAGTAAATCCTCCCCGGCCAGGATACGAACCCATGACATAGCGCTCGCGGAACGCCAGGCGAGTGTCTTACCACTACACAACGGAGACTGCTTAGTTAGTGTATATGTAAGGTGCCATCAAATGGTCGAAGCTTGTCTTCCAAAAATCACCAGCAGCCCTCAAACCATTGAGATGGATGATTTTAATGCCAGACATCAGGTAACCTCAAGGTAACCTGACACACTTGCTTGGATGACACCAAAACAAATAGAAATGGTTAGGCTTTTGTTAAATATCTTTGAGACAATAACATGTCAGTATTCAACTTTAACTCATCTAACGTCACACACCCCAGAGGTTGTAGACTTGATTATGTCACTGGTCACGGTCTCATCGATAAAGCTGTCAATGGATCAATTGTTCACGAATTACTTAGTGATCATTTTGCCATCCCTAGTTCATACACCATAAATAATGTCAAACCCCAAATTTTTAAAAGAGAAATAATCAATATCCCTGAAAGTTTACACATTCACTTCAAATACTGCATTTCTGAATGGTATAACTCCTACTGTTTTACTACCGTCTATTGCTGGGCCTGGTTACTGAAGTGAGGACCTATGAGGACCTGGTCACTGAAGTTACCGATTTTTATGACAATATTGTAAAATCCACAAGACCCAAAACAGCGAGGAAGGGAGTGAGGTGGTTCACTGACTCACGCCTTAAGCCCCTGCATGACAGAGTTCTCACTTAAGCTGAGCAGTATAAAACACATAAAAAGCTGACACCCTCAACACATTTCTTAATGCCAGCCGAGAGTTTAGAGAACTAATGGAACAGGTGTATAACCAGCACTGTGGACACTTTTTGCAAGGCAACATCCTCATCCCAAATGTGGAATAAAATTAATTAAAAGGATTTCTCATCCTAGAAGTCGTCAACTTGATCACCATTCACCTGTAGACTATGCCGACACGCTGCTTCAACAATATGCGAGCACTGCCAGTATAAGCAGTCTGCCCCAAGATGTACAACACCGTCTGGCTAGTACCAAAATAAATCGTAACTTCAATATTGAAATATTGAAGTGAAATAGGGCCAGATGATAACTATGACATAACCACCGCTGAAATAAAAAATGCACTCAAGAAAAGTAAGGCTACCTCCTTACTAAAAGTAAGGTGTGATCCTGTGGTCCCGGGTTCGATCCCGGGCGCCGGCGAGAAACAATGGGCAGAGTTTCTTTCACCCTGTTGTCCCTGTTACCTAGCAGTAAAGTAGTACCTGGGAGTTAGTCAGCTGTCACGGGCTGCTTCCTGGGGGTGGAGGCCTGATCAAGGACCGGGTTGTGGGGACACTAAAGCCCCGAAATCATCTCAAGATAACCTCAAGATATACCACTCCTGGAGAGGATGGCATAACGTACAATACCATGAGAATACTTGCTGAGCTGCCAAACAGCCCTTTGCTAGAATTGTTTAATCAAAGTCTAAGGCAGGGTGTCTTACCTGACCGCTGGACACAGGGACTCATAATACCCATACCCAAGCGCCTAATTCACAAAAATTCAGACCCATCTCTCTGACATCGTGCAAGTGCAAAGTTCTTGAGAAGATTATACTCGACAGACTAATGTTTAGAATTAGGCCCCCACCTTGCTCCTAACCTGAATGATTTCTTTCTTGGAAGAAGTACACAAACTTGCTTTGCTGAATATTTTATTACAGAGGGGCCATGCTCTCAGGCCTCATTTATTGACCCCTAAACAGCTTTTGATACAGCAAACAGAAATAATATTAAAATAATCCAATCCAATAATACAGGAGAAGATGCCCATGGGGCGAGCCTTGAAATGGGAACAGCTGAAGAGAAGTCGATGAGAGGAAAAGCTGAAGTTGAAGAGAAAGTGTCACGGCTTGACCCAGCTGCGTGTCTTTGGTCGATGCTGAAAACAACCCAACATCTGACTAGGCTGGGAGACGGCTCAGAAAGGCGGCAGTAGCGGTGCTTCTTCATTCAGGTAGAGATAGTCTGTCTTCAGGAGGTGTCTTCTATCTTCGTTTGGAGATAAAGGAAGACTGCTGATATGGCTGATATGGCTCAGGACTGCTGATATTACCTGAGTAATAGAACCGCCTCAGTTCTTTCCAAGGGGGTCAAAAGTAAACATTGTGCACTCTTTGAGTTGGGTACTCCCCAGGGTGGAGTGCTTAGCCCAACACTGTTCTGATACATAAATTAACAATTGATATTCCCACACTACCTGCCGAAGCCATCATCTGTTATGCTGATGTTATATTCATTGTTGCAAATACTCAAACTAGACTGCAAGTTCTACTTGATTCACTTGCTGTGAAAAACATTATATGTGATCTTGTTATCTATATAACTAAATCCAGAGCTCTCCATCCCCATGAGAAAATTCGTGTCCCTCTAACTTTCAAAGTCAACAACCAGAATATTGAAACGCGTTGGCAGCACAAATACCTTGGAGTTGGTATTAACAATGACATTGTAAACGATCTACATCGTAGGTTAAAAGAAAGACTTAAGCCACTGAAAACACTTACTGGTAAGAATATTTGTATCAATAATAAATGTGCTAGATTATTCTATATGATGTTTGTTAGATCTCTAGTTGATTATCATGCCTTGCACCTAATTAACTTCCCCGCCTCCGTGTTGGACAAACTTGAAGTAGTACAGAATGAAGCCATGATTATAATTCTTGATGCCCCAAGATGCACAAGAATCATCAACATGAGGAAAGAACTGAAGCTTCCAACCATACTAGAGAGTATCATGCTAGTCAACACTACCTTTTACCCTAAAGTCACGAGAGACCCTACATCTCCTGCATTGCTCAGAGACAAACTATTCAGTGCTGTAAACACCCTATTGTCTGGTGCCAACATACAAATTCACTCCTTTTATGACAAATGGCTGAGTAAAATGGCCTATAATCTCATCAAAGTGCAATCTACCTGTCTCTGATATTCCTCTTTATCTGTACCCCACCATTCAAATATCATACACACCCGTCACCAAGAAAGGTAATGAGAATCTTGCTCTTCTTAAAACAATTGCCTCCTCCATAGAACATTTAAGATCTCACGAGTACTGTGTCTATACCGACGGTACAGTCCAATCTTCTACTGGACTGACTCAAGTAGCATATAGGTTCTATAGAAATTATATTTGCACACAGACTATAGGTGTCAGGTTAAACAACTGGCTGACCCACACACAAACAAAACTAGCGGCACTACAACTAGCTACCAGAACATTAAGAAAAATAGGAGCAATAATATTTTATGATTCAAAGTCTGCTTTTCAAGCAATCGAAAACTTCTCCTGGAAGATCGACAGCAACAATCTCTTACTAGCAATTATAAATGACCTAATTGCTGCACAGAGTAAAGGGTTTCGAATCTCATTTGTATGGATACCATCACACATTAATATAATCCATCATAATGACACAGACATTGCAGCCAAATTAGAGTGTAACAAAGATAAAGTTGAATTAGACCTAGGTATCCCCCATCTCTGCTGTCAAAACTATATTGTTCCAGACACTCAGGTCTGATAGGAAAAAAATTACTGACTCCCAACGACCTGAAAGCACTAATATAAAAAGGTATGATTTGTTCAGATCTGAAACCTATATATATGGGCAGCACAAACGTCCACCAGACTGTGCGACACAGTGGTTACCAGGATCAGGTTGAGTTACCGTTATCTGTGGCAGGTGGCTGTAGCTGACGGATCTCCCAATCTTCAGCACTCCAGGTGCAATCTCTGGAATGCCCAGTTATCAGACTCATTGGTATGAGGTACCTGGAACTTTGTAATTACTTTAATCACTCTCGAGTTCTTGAGGATATCCTCATAATGCACCCAGAGTTTGCCAGTGCAGATTACTTATCACATGCCTTTGTATGACAAACCATCCTGTGTGATGGGAATTTTTAGCATCACGTAACATCTTTTTAACACCCCTATACTTCCGTTTATATTGTCTAGGGTAGCTGCACAAATGCAGATGTACCAATCTGTGTTAATACAAAAAACTATTAAGGGGTCGCATTCGACTAACCTTCCAATAAAAAAAATTATATCTATTAATATAATAAATATGCCTCTTAAAAGAAAATATTATACCAAATTTCGTAATTGAGTAAGACTTAAAATACGATTATTCTTTTTATAGGAAAAACTTTACAATCAAGTTAGTTCCCTGTTCCGCGATGGTAACAACCGAACATGTGGAACATAAAAGGAATATATAAAGCTGGTACACCTTTATAGTTACCTATCCTTCACCACAGCCAGGTTAAAGTCTGACCGATAATTATAACTTTAATCGAGCATTACACATCCCCCAGGGCGGCCAAAGGAAAAAATAACTTGACGGCAAAACGTAGAATAAAGTCCAGCTCGAATATAATTGCTACAAAATAAAAAATATGACTGGAAGGGCTATATCTACCAGTATCCAATGGCTATCATACTAAAATGAATGTGATTCACTATTAATAGAAGCCCTAACTCAATTTGGCTCTTACCTTCATGTAGTATAGCACTAAGACTTGGTGCATTAGCTTCGGGAATATGTAAGACTAAGCTCGTGGTTCTGGTTTCCAGTCACCAGCTTGAACTTGGCCAGGCAGGTTTGGATGGTCATTGTACAAGGAGTAACTCACCAGGATTATATAGGTGCTCATGGTGAAAGGAGGAAGTTGTGGGGACAACTAAACCACTTTACTAACTATTTATGCTCAGACTTTCAATATTTTACAATATAGTAATATAGTATATTGTCCGATAAAAGAAGCTAAAAAACAACCTAAAATATACCTGGGCCTAGTATAGCACACATATGTACTATATTAGGCCTCAGATATCGTGTATGAGGCCTAGGAAGGTTAGGTCTGGTTACTTTAGTTAGACATAAATAGAAAATCTTTTCAGGTTTGTCCAAATTCAATACTACCGATTTCTACTTTCTATTTGCGTTGCACGTCGGTATATGTACTGTGGTCCTCATCGTTACTATAAGTACTACCACCACAAGAGGACGGGCTGAATATCTACTTTAACATTATATCATTAACAATGATGTATATATAAGCACCAATATCATTATTACCTGCACCAGCCTCATGCACCAAGGCCTCCAAAGTGGCAAGGGATCACAGGGGTTAACTAAACGCCACTAGGTATAAATATTCTGCATTTGAACTATATACACAATATATATCACAAGTTGATACACCAACCCACAAGCCCAGATCTACACCAGTCACCGCTGGTCATATCCTAAATCCTAATTACCCTTCTCTGAATATCCACTCTCCGGAGACCACCTCAACTCTCTCTCAAATCACCAGCCAAATGTCAGTCACTCACACTCACAACCAACCACTCACAGAGTTCACCACGGGACATCGGCTGGCTGCTCGGTGAGTGTGAGTCGCGACTAGCTAAACATGTTGAACCAATACGCAGCTAACCCAGCTGAGTCCATACCAGGTCCACACCACTAGCATCACGGTCCTCACCATACCAGGTCCACACCACGACCAGCATCATGGTCCTCACCATACCAGGTCCACACCACCAGCATCATGGTCCTCACCATACCAGGTCCACACCACCAGCATCATGGTCCTCACCATACCAGGTCCACACCACCAGCATCATGGTACTCACCATACCAGGTCCACACCACCACCAGCATCACGGTCCTCACCATACCAGGTCCACACCACCAGCATCATTGTCCTCACCATACCAGGTCCACACCACCATGGTCCTCACCATACCAGGTCCATACCACCATGGTCCTCACTATACCAGGTCCACACCACCAGCATCATGGTCCTCACCATACCAGGTCCACACCACCATGGTCCTCGCCATACCAGGTCCACACCACCAGCATCATGGTCCTCACCATACCAGGTCCACACCACCAGCATCATGGTCCTCACTATACCAGGTCCACACCACCACCAGCATCATGGTCCTCACCATACCAGGTCCACACCACCAGCATCACGGTCCTCACCATACCAGGTCCACATCACCACCAGCATCATGGTCCTTACCATACCAGGTCCACACGACCAGCACCATGGTCCTCACCATACCAGGTCCACACCACCAGCATCATGGTCCTCACCATACCTGGTCCACACCACCACCAGCATCATGGTCCTCACCATACCTGGTCCACACCACCATAATCATGGTCCTCACCATACCAGGTCCACACCACCAGCATCATGGTCCTCACCATACCAGGTCCACTCCACCATCTGCATCATGGTCTTCACCAAACCAGGTCCACAACACCACCAGCATCATGGTCCTCACAATCAACATCATGGTCCTCACCATACCAGGTCCACACCACCACCAGCATCATGGTCCTCACCATACCAGGTCCACACCACCACCTGTATCACGGTCCTCACCATACCACGTCCACACCACCTGCATCACGGTCCTCACCATACCAGGTCCACACCACCATCTGCATCATGGCCCTCGCTATACCAGATCCACACCACCTGCATCACGGTCCTCACCATACTAGGTCCACACCACCAGCATCATGGTCCTCACAATACCAGATCCACACCACCAGAATAACGGTCCTCACCATACCACGGCCACACCAACTGCTTCACGGTCCTTAACATACCAGGTCCACACCACCACTATCATGGGCCTCACCATACCAGGTCCACACCACCACTATCATGGTCCTCACCATACTAGGTCCACACCACCATTATCATGGTCCTCACCATACCAGGTCCACACCATAGTAGGTCCATATCACCAGCATCATGGTCCTCACCATACCAGGTCCACACCATAGTAGGTCCATATCACCAGCATCAAGGTCCTCACCATACCACGTCCACACCATCACCAGCATCACGGTCCTCCCCATACCAGGTCCACACCACCGGCATCACGGTCCTCACCATACCAGGTCCACACCACCAGCATCATGGTCCTCACCATACCAGGTCCACACCACCAGCATCATGGTCCTCACCATACCAGGTCCACACCATAGTAGGTCCATACCACCAGCGTCAAGGTCCTCACCATACCACGTCCACACCACCACCAGCATCACGGTCCTCACCATACCAGGTCCACACCACCAGCATCACGGTCCTCACCATACCAGGTCCACACCACCACCATCACGGTCCTCACCATACCAGGTCCACACTACCAGCATCATGGTCCTCATCATACCAGGTCCACGCCACCATCATCACGGTCCTCCCTATTCCAGGTCCACACCACCAGCATCATGGTCCTCACCATACCAGGTCCATACCACCACCAGCATCAGAGTCCTCACCATACCAGGTCCACACCACCAGCATCATGTTCCTCACAATACCAGGTCCACACCACCACCAGCATCATGGTCCTCACTATAACCGGTCCACACCACCACCAGCATCATGGTCCTCACCATACTAGGTCCACACCACCACCTGCATCACGGTCCTCACCATACCAGGTCCACACCACAAACATCATGGTCCTCACCATACCAGGTCCACACCACCAGCATCATGGTCCTCACCATACCAGGTCCACACCACCAGCATCACGGTCCTCACCATACCAGGTCCACACCACCAGCATCATGGTCCTCACCATACCAGGTCCACACCACCAGCATTATGGTCCTCACCGTACCAGGTCCACACCACCAGCATCATGGTCCTCACCATACCAGGTCCACACCACCAGCATCATGGTCCTCACCATACCAGGTCCACACCACCAGCATCATGGTCCTCACCTATGATGCTATGATCCTATGAGAAGAATCAAGACGGATGAAGATAGACAGAGACTACAGGATGACCTGGATAAACTGGAGGAATGGTCTAGAAAATGGCTGCTAAAGTTCAACTCGGGAAAGTGTAAGGTGATGAAATTAGGCGAAGGGAGCAGGAGGCTGAACACAAGGTATCATCTGGGAGCGGAAATCTTGCAAGAGTCAAATAGAGAGAAGGATCTGGGGGTTGATATCACACCGAACCTGTCCCCAGAGGCCCACATAAAAAGAATATCATCAGCGGCATATGCTAGACTGGCCAACATAAGAACTGCCTTCAGAAACTTGTGTAAGGAATCTTACAGAACCCTGTATTCCACTTATGTAGGACCAATCCTGGAGTATGCAGCTCCAGCCGGGAGTCCATACTTAGTTAAACACAAGACAAAGTTAGAGAAGATTCAGCGGTATGCCACCAGGCTCGTCCCGGAACTGAGAGGATTGAGCTTCGAGGAAAGGCTAAAGGAGCTGAACCTCACATCCCTGGAAAACAGAAGAGTAAGGGGAGACATGATAACCACCTACAAAATTCTCAAGGGAATTGACAGGGTGGACAAAGATAAACTCTTCAGCACGGGTGGGATACGAACAAGGGGACACAGGTGGAAACTTAGTACCCAGATGAGCCACAGAGACGTTAAAAAGATTTTTTTCAGTGTGAGAGTAGTTAATAAATGGAATGCACTAGGAAGTGATGTGGTGGAGGCTGACTCCATACACAGTTTCAAATGTAGATATGATAGAGGCCAGTAGGCTCAGGAATCTGTACACCAGTTGATTGACAGTTGAGAGGCGGGACCAAAGAGCCAAAGCTCAACCCCCGCAAGCACAATTAGGTGAGTACAATTAGGTGGGTGAGTACACCACCTGCATCACGGTCCTCACCATACCAGGTCCACACTACCAGCATCACGGTCCTCACCATACCAGGTCCACACCACCAGCATCACGGTCCTCACCATACCAGGTCCACACTACCAGCATCACGGTCCTCACCATACCAGGTCCACACTACCAGCATCACGGTCCTCACCATACCAGGTCCACACTACCAGCATCACGGTCCTCACCATACCAGGTCCACACCAACAGCATCACGGTCCTCACCATACCAGGTCCACACCACCAGCATCATGGTCTTCACCATACCAGGTCCACACCACCAGCATCACGGTCCTCACCATACCAGGTCCACATTACCACCAGCATCATGGTCCTTACCATACCAGGTCCACACCACCAGCACCATGGTCCTCACCATACCAGGTCCACACCACCAGCATCATGGTCCTCACCATACGTGGTCCACACCACCACCAGCATCATGGTCCTCACCATATCTGGTCCACACCACCATAATCATGGTCCTCACCATACCAGGTCCACACCACCAGCATCATGCTGGTGTTGTGGCATGAACATAGCCCAGGCAGGATTTTTGGGTTGGGGGTTGAAAGAGAGATACGGGGGTCGGGGGCGAGGCAAAGATAAGGAGTGGGTGGCGTGGGTAGAGAGAGGAGGGGTAAGGCAGGCATGGTGACGGGATAGCAGTAGCGAATTATTAGGAGTGAAGGTAGTATTAGGAGTGGTGTGTAGTTAGTCAGCTCCGGCATTCAATTTACAACTCAGTAAGTGTTTACTGAATGCAAAATCGCTACATGTGTGGTCATTTTGTTTAAAGTTTCTCAATCTTAAAATATTACTATCAACATCAACCATGCATTGGCCGGCTTAGTCTTTCAGTTCACATCTCAGTAAGTGTTCACTGAATGCAAAATCGCTACATGTGTGGTCATTTAGTTTAAAGTTTCTCAATCTTTAAATATTACTATCATCAACCATGCATTGCCTGGCTAGTCTTTCAGTTTACATCTCAGTGAGTGTTAACTGAATGTGGAAATTATCACGTGTTAGCATTTAGTTTAGTTTCAAGTTTCAATTAAATACTAACATCATCACCGTATTGGGCTGTCGGGCATTCAGTTACCCACTCGGAGAATGTTTACTGAACGTCGAAATCATTTCCTGTAGACCCATTTTTTACTTGAACCCGTCTCCACTCCAAACCGGACCTCCGGTCCGAGTCAGGACCGCCGGTCCTGACTGGTTTGGAGTGGAGACGGGTTCAAGTAAAAAATGTGTTAACACATTCAGTTAACACTCACTGAGATGTAAACTGAAAGACTAGCCAGGCAATGCATGGTTGATGATAGTAATATTTAAAGATTGAGAAACTTTAAACTAAATGACCACACATGTAGCGATTTTGCATTCAGTGACCACTTACTGAGATGTGAACTGAAAGACTAAGCCGGCCAATGCATGGTTGATGTTGATAGTAATATTTTAAGATTGAGAAACTTTAAACTAAATGACCACACATGTAGCGATTTTGCATTCAGTAAACACTTACTGAGATGTAAACTGAATGCCGGAGCAGGCCAATACAAGGATTGTGATAGTAATATTTTATTTTTATTTACGATGGAGAAACTTAAACTAAAAATGAGGTCACATGGAGGGATATCTATGTTCAGTAAACTGTTACTGAGATGTAAACTGGATGGTCCACCCACCCAATACCTGGCTACTGATAATAGCATTTCACGATGGAAAACCTTATCCTAAACTAAAAATGAGCTCACATGAAAAGATTTT
>NC_091234.1:6374707-6384707 GCF_040958095.1 Procambarus clarkii
CATCCCATACCCCTCCCTTACCTCAAACAACATAACAGACTGTGTTTTGCATCTACACTCTATCTCTACTTACTCACGATCATCAAAAATTATTATCGCACACTGGATTAAGTCTACGCAAAACACACATACATATTCATTTACTCCTTCCTCTCTCTTCCTTCTATTTTCTTACTCTATCACTTACTCTCACACTACTCACATCTTTCCCCTATCCCCGAGGACTAGACCCGCGCGGAGGGGGAGCTGCACCTGCTCACCCGCCACTCAAGACCGACACGCGCCAAACTTCCGGGAAATTCCCATCCCAAACCCCCTGTGACTAGACACCCGCGCTGTGACGATAACGTCGCGCACCACCTGGCACTCATCAACATAACTTACTCTCTTTCCTAACCACTTACCCAAACACAACACGCTCACGCGCGTCCGAAACGCGCCAAAACTTCCGGGGAAATCCCCAAAAACCCTGTGTGACTAGACACCTGCACGCCACCTGTCAGGTGACACTCACGGCCTGAGGACTACGACGACGCGCACGGCACCTGTCGGGTGGCACTCACCTGAGTGCCACCTGGCAGGTGCCACGCGCGTCGTTGTAGTCCTCAACCACACTACTGAGAGAGAGATAGAGAGAGAGAGAGAGAGAGAGAGAGAGAGAGAGAGAGAGAGAGAGAGAGAGAGAGAGAGAGAGAGAGAGAGAGAGAGAGAGAGAGAGAGAGAGAGAGAGAGAGGGAGAGAGAGAGAGGGAGAGAGAGAGAGAGAGAGAGAGAGAGAGAGAGAGAGAGAGAGAGAGAGAGAGAGAGAGAGAGAGAGAGAGAGAGAGAGAGAGAGAGAGATAGAGAGAGAGAGAGGGAGAGAGAGAGAGAGAGAGAGAGAGAGAGAGAGAGAGAGAGAGAGAGAGA
Organism: Procambarus clarkii; assembly: GCF_040958095.1. NCBI lineage: Eukaryota > Metazoa > Arthropoda > Malacostraca > Decapoda > Cambaridae > Procambarus > Procambarus clarkii. Next base: position 6,375,613 of record NC_091234.1, read on the forward strand.
GAGAGAGAGAGAGAGAGAGAGAGAGAGAGAGAGAGAGAGAGAGAGAGAGAGAGAGAGAGAGAGAGAGAGAGAGAGAGAGAGAGAGAGAGAGAGAGAGAGAGAGAGAGAGAGAGAGAGAGAGAGAGAGAGAGAGAGAGAGAGAGAGAGAGAGAGAGAGAGAGAGAGAGAGAGAGAGAGAGAGAGAGAGAGAGAGAGAGAGAGAGAGAGAGAGAGAGAGAGAGAGAGAGAGAGAGAGAGAGAGAGAGAGAGAGAGAGAGAGAGAGAGAGAGAGAGAGAGAGAGAGAGAGAGAGAGAGAGAGAGAGAGAGAGAGAGAGAGAGAGAGAGAGAGAGAGAGAGAGAGAGAGAGAGAGAGAGAGAGAGAGAGAGAGAGAGAGAGAGAGAGAGAGAGAGAGAGAGAGAGGAGAGAGAGAGAGAGAGAGAGAGAGAGAGAGAGAGAGAGAGAGAGAGAGAGAGAGAGAGAGAGAGAGAGAGAGAGAGAGAGAGAGAGAGAGAGAGAGAGGGAGAGGGAGAGAGAGAGAGAGAGAGAGAGAGAGAGAGAGAGAGAGAGAGAGAGAGAGAGAGAGAGAGAGAGAGAGAGAGAGAGAGAGAGAGAGAGAGAGGGAGAGGGAGGGAGAGAGAGAGAGGAGAGAGAGAGAGACTGAGAGAGAGAGAGACTGAGAGACAGAGAGATAGATAGAGAGAGAGGGAGAGGGAGGGAGAGAGAGAGAGAGAGAGAGAGAGAGAGAGAGAGAGAGAGAGAGAGAGAGAGAGAGAGAGAGAGAGAGAGAGAGAGAGAGAGAGAGAGAGAGAGGGAATAGGGATGTGTGTGTTTATACACACATATGTACTCACCTATTTGTGCTTGCGGGGGTTGAGCTTTGACTCTTTGGTCCCGCCTCTCAACTGTCAATTAACTGGTGTACAGATTCCTGAGCCTACTTGGCTCCATCATATCTACATTTTAAACTGTGTATGGAGTCAGCCTCCACCACATTACTGCCTAATGCATTCCATCCGTTTACTACTCCGACACTGAAAAAGTTCTTTCTAATGTCCCTGTGGCTCATGTGGGTACTGAGTTTCCACCTGTGTCCCCTTGTTCGCATACCACCAGTGTTGAATAGTTTATCCTTGTCTACCCGGTCCATTCCCCTGAGGATTTTGTAGGTCGTGATCATGTCTCCCCTTACTCTTCTGTCTTCCTGTGTCGTAAGGTGCATTTCCTGAAGCCTTTCCTCGTAACTCATGCCTCTTAATTCTGGGACTAGTCTAGTGGCATAGCTTTGAACCTTTTCCAGCTTCGTCTTGTGCTTGACAAGGTACGGGCTCCATGCTGGGGCCGCATACTCCAGGTTTGGTCTTACATATGTACTATACAAGGTTCTGAATGATTCCTTACACAGGTTCCTGAATGCTGTTATGATGTTAGCCAGCCTCGCATTTGCCGCATACGTAATTCTTTTTATGTGGGCTTCAGGAAACAGGTTTGGTGTGATATCAACTCCTAGATCTTTCTCTCTGTCCCTTTCATTAACTACTTCATCTCCTATTCCGTATCCTGTGTCTGGCCTCCTTTTTCCACCGCCTAGTTTCATTACTTTGCATTTACTCGGGTTGAACTTTAACAGCCATTTGTTGGACCATTCGTTCAGTCTGTCTAGCACATCTTGGAGAGGTACTCGTCAGAGCTTACCAGTTTAATAAGAAGAGCAAAGCGTTCCTATTATGAGAATAGATTCAAAGAAGCAAAAGGAAACATGAAAAGCACATGGAGAGCCATCTCTAACATTCCAGAAGCTAAACAAAATCTACATAACAAGATAAAAATCTTGAAGGATATTATACCTATGCAACAGACCTTGAAATAACAAATGAATTTAATAGCTTCTTTTCATCGATTGGTGCTAACCTTGCCCGAAAAAATCCCACAGACCCAGACACATGTTACCACAAATCTTTCAGATAGCTATCCAAACTCTCTTCTCTTCTCACCGATCAGTACTACAGATGATGTGTCCATTATTCACTCACTAAAAACAAAGCTGGGAACATTAGTAAAATACCATCGATGGTATACAAGAGTGCCTCCCATGCCCTTGCACCACCCATAACTTAGCTGTTCAATATATCTCTAGAGTATCATACCTTCCCTGACATCCTTAAAAAAACAAGAGTAACGCCAGTTCATTAAGGAGGTAACACGGTAGACATAAAAAATTACAGACCCATATCAAATGTACCTTTATTATCCAAAATATTTGAAAAAAGTATTTACAAACAGCTCTACTCCTATTTCGTAAAATTTAATACACTAAGTCCCTATCAGTTTGGCTTCCGCTCCCAATAGAGTACCATTGATGCAATTGTTAGTCTGCTTGACTTGATCTACTCAGCTCTTGACAAAAGTGAGTTTCCGATTGGACTCTTCATTGACCTGAGAAAGGCTATTGATACTGTTTACCATAACTACCTCTTACTTAAACTTCACCATTATGGAATCCGTGGCCTAGCCCTGAACTATATCCGATCCTATCTTAGTGACAGACACCAATATGTAGCCATCAATGATATAACCTCTCCTACTCTACCACTTACCACAGGGGTGCCACAAGGCAGCATCCAAGGATCCTTCCTGTTGCTTATATACATCAATGATCTGCCTAATGTCTCTAACATGCTTAAACCTGTTTGGTTTGCTGATGATACTACTCTCATTTACTCTGACCCTGAACCCACTCTTATTAAATAATGTTGTAAACAATGAATTAAAAAAAATCCACTTACGGATGTCAACCAAGAAACTCACACTAAACATAGAAAAGACCTACTACATCTTATTTGGAAGCAAATCAACAAATGCAATTCAGGTTCAGATACATAATGTAAACATTAGCAATAAAAATGATGGAAAGTTCCTTGGCCTATACCTAGACAAGAGACTCATCTTCAGCACCCACATACAACACATAACTAAAAACGGTTTCTAAAACAGTTGGTATACTCTTTAAGATCAGATATTATGTACCCTACTCTGCTCTCCTCTCACTCTATTATGCACTTATATATCCCTATCTTACTTATGGTATCTGTGCTTGGGGATCAACCTCTGCAAACTACCTCAAGCCCATCACCACCCAGCAGAAATCTGCTATCAGGATAATAACAAACTCTGCTTTCAGACAACACACAGTTCCCCTATTTAAATACCTAAACATGCTAAACATAAAATCACTCCATACATTCTCATGTGTAAATTACATTTATAAAACCCTTTTTTTTAAGTGCAAACCATGTTCTGAAACTCTTCCTGGACAGATGTAATAGAACACATAATCACCATACCAGACATTAATATCTCTTTGATATCCCCAGAGTCAAACTAAATCTGTGTAAACACTCTATGCAAATAAAGGGACCTAGTTTATGGAACTCATTCCCTAATGAATTGAAAAACTGTCCAATTTTGCCTTATTCAAAAATAAAACCAAAAAGTACCTAATTTCATCTTCATAGTCTTCTACCTAGAGCTTTATTCTTGCTCTGTTTCTAGTGCTACCCAATCCCCCATTCTTTGTACCTAAGCCATATTCTTTACTATTGTAATGTTAGATCATCTGATATCAGGGTTGTTGTATTGAGAACATATTCTACTGCATTATTTCTTGTAATGATCCTCATATTGTGCTTCAGTGATCCAATGTATAACCCTGAGATGTTTTCCGAATTGTACCTAGTAATCCTTGTTCATTATTGTGTATTGTTATTATTGTGTATTGTTATTATTGTGTATTATTCTAATCTGCTTTTGTGTCAAAAATTCTTGCAATGTACCTGTAACTTTCTTTCTCTCAATTTTACTGTAATTATTCTACTTAACATCATCTGTACTTGTAAAGTAAAGCTGTAAAGTACCTTTAAACATTATTTTTCAATTTTACTCTTAATTAATTAATTCTCTAAAAATTATCTGTTAGTTTAACGATTTGCTCTATGGTTAGTTTAAGGACTTGCCCGAAACGTAATGCACGCTAGTGAATTTACAAGAATGTAATTTCAACTTAAACTCTATGTTCTCTGTCAACCCCCAATGTACCATCTTGTATATATATATATATGTCGTACCAAGTAGCCAGAACGCACTTCTCAGCCTACTATGCAAGGCCCGATTTGCCTAATAAGCCAAGTTTTCCTGAATTAATATATTTTCTCAAATTTTTTTCTTATGAAATGATAAAGCTACCCATTTCATTATGGATGAAGTCAATTTTTTTTTATTGGAGTTAAAATTAACGTAGATATATGACCGAACCTAACCAACCCTACCTAACCTAACCTAACCTATTTTTATAGGTTAGGTTAGGTTAGATAGCCGAAAAAGTTAGGTTAGGTTAGGTTAGGTAGGTTAGGTTGCCGAAAACCAATTAATTCATGAAAACTTGGCTTATTAGGCAAATCAGGCCTTGCATAGTAGGCTGAGAAGTGCGTTCTGGCTACTAGGTACGACATATATATATATATATATATATATATATATATATATATATATATATATATATATATATATATATATATATATATATATATATATATATATATATATATATATATATATATATATATGTATATGTATATATATATATATATATATAAATATATATATATATATATATATATATATATATATATATATATATATATATATATATATATATATATATATATATTGTAATGATCCAATAGGGTCTGAGACCCTAGGCCCATGGGGTGAGAGTGCAAGAAGGTTTCTTAAGGATCTTGGTTCCAAGCTCATTGACACCACAAGAGACCCTAGAGCAGCAAGTTTTCTCTTTCAGCGCCTCAGTGTCGCGATCCAGAGGGGAAATGCCCGCTGCATCCTCGGTTCCTGCCCGGCGTCGGAGGAGTTCGAGGAAATCTACAGCCTCTAGGAAGCGAACTTTTTCTTGTGTCCTCTTAATGTTCATTTTTTGTATAAAATCAGATATGTAACTGTATAACCTTGCATAATAAAGTGTACATCATAATAAAAAAAAAGGGGGTGGTAGGAGAAGTGAACACTCTTTCGTATTCAGAGTTAAATGTCAAGTTTTTCCCTGAGTGCTCTGTGTTCCCTTCTCTGAGGCTGTGGGTCCCTATAATTACACCAGTGGTGGTACCCCCCTATATATATATATATATATATATATATATATATATATATATATATATATATATATATATATATATATATATATGTCGTACCTAGTAGCCAGAACGCACTTCTCAGCCTACTATGCAAGGCCCAATTTGCCTAATAAGCCAAGTTTTCATGAATTATTTGTTTTTCAACTACCTAACCTACCTAACCTAACCTAACCTAACTTTTTCGGCTACCTAACCTAACCTAACCTATACAGATAGGTTAGGTTAGGTTAGGTAGGGTTGGTTAGGTTCGGTCATATATCTACGTTAATTTTAACTCCAATAAAATAAAATTGACCTCATACATAATGAAATGGGTAGCTTTATCATTTCATAAGAAAAAAACTTAGAGAAAATATATAAATTAAGGAAAACTTGGCTTATTAGGCAAATCGGGCCTTGCATAGTAGGCCGAAAAGTGCGTTCTGGCTACTAGGTACGACATATATATATATATATATATATATATATATATATATATATATGTCGTACCTAATAGCCAGAACGCACTTCTCAGCCTACTATTCAAGGCCCGATTTGCCTAATAAGCCAAGTTTTCATGAATTAATGTTTTTTCGTCTACCTAACCTACCTAACCTAACCTAACCTAGCTTTTTTTGGCTACCTAACCTAACCTTACCTATAAATATAGGTTAGGTTAGGTTAGGTAGGGTTGGTTAGGTTCGGTCATATATCTACGTTAATTTTAACTCCAATAAAAAAAAATTGACCTCATACATAGAGAAAAGGGTTGCTTTATCATTTCATAAAAAAAAAATTATAGTAAATATATTAATTCAGGAAAACTTGGCTTTTTAGGCAAATCGGGCCTTGAATAGTAGGCTGAAAAGTGAGTTCTGGCTATTAGGTACGACATATATATATATATATATATATATATATATATATATATATATATATATATATATATATATATATATATATATATATATATATTATTAAATATGACCGAAAAAGTAAGATTAATAATTCTAACACGAATTTTCTCAATCTTTCGTACATATATATATATATATATATATATATATATATATATATATATATATATATATATATATATATATATATATATATATATATATATATATATATATATATATATATATATGACAAAAAGTAAGATTAATAATTCTAACACGAATTTTCTCAATCTTTCGTACATTACGCTTCACTGTTAGAGGTAAATAAAAAATCAATTCTCCAAAATTCATTTTTATTTCTAGTCTGACGCGACACGGGCGCGTTTCGTAAAACTTATTACATTTTCAAAGACTTTAGTTCACAAATACACAACTGAATAGAACTTACGTATCTCCGATTTTATATCTACATTTGAGTGAGGTGGAAGGGGTGATGTGGCATTAACACAAGACAGAACAAAGTGTGGTATTAATAGGGTATTAATTTCATCAACACAAGACAGAACAATAGTATTAATAGGGTATTAATTTCATCAACACAAGACAGAACACGAAACAATGGATATTGAATAGAAGTGTTTGTAGAAAGCCTATTGGTCCATATTTCTTGATGCTTCTATATTGGAGCGGAGTCTTGAGGTGGGTAGAATATAGTTGTGCAATAATTGGCTGTTGATTGCTGGTGTTGACTTCTTGATGTGTAGTGCCTCGCAAACGTCAAGCCGTCTGCTATCGCTGTATCTATCGATGATTTCTGTGTTGTTTACTAGGATTTCTCTGGCGATGGTTTGGTTGTGGCAAGAGATTATATGTTCCTTAATGGAGCCCTGTTGTTTATGCATCGTTAAACGCCTAGAAAGAGATGTTGTTGTCTTGCCTATATACTGGGTTTTTTGGAGCTTACAGTCCCCAAGTGGGCATTTGAAGGCATAGACGACGTTAGTCTCTTTAAAAGCGTTCTGTTTTGTATCTGGAGAGTTTCTCATGAGTAGGCTGGCCGTTTTTCTGGTTTTATAGTAAATCGTCAGTTGTATCCTCTGATTTTTGTCTGTAGGGATAACGTTTCTATTAACAATATCTTTCAGGACCCTTTCCTCCGTTTTATGAGCTGTGGAAAAGAAATTCCTGTAAAATAGTCTAATAGGGGGTATAGGTGTTGTGTTAGTTGTCTCTTCAGAGGTTGCATGGCTTTTCACTTTCCTTCTTATGATGTCTTCGACGAAACCATTGGAGAAGCCGTTATTGACTAGGACCTGCCTTACCCTACAGAGTTCTTCGTCGACTTGCTTCCATTCTGAGCTGTGGCTGAGAGCACGGTCGACATATGCGTTAACAACACTCCTCTTGTACCTGTCTGGGCAGTCGCTGTTGGCATTTAGGCACATTCCTATGTTTGTTTCCTTAGTGTAGACTGCATTGTGGAAACCTCCGCCCTTTTCCATGACTGTTACATCTAGAAAGGGCAGCTTCCCATCTTTTTCCATCTCGTAACTGAAACGCAGCACGGAACTCTGCTCAAATGCCTCCTTCAGCTCCTGCAGATGTCTGACATCAGGTACCTGTGTAAAAATGTCGTCAACATACCTGCAGTATATGGCCGGTTTCAAGTTCATGTCGACTAAGACTTTTTGCTCGATGGTACCCATGTAGAAGTTTGCAAACAGGACACCTAGGGGAGAACCCATGGCGACCCCATCTACTTGCTTATACATGTGCCCATCCGGGCTCAAGAAGGGTGCCTCTTTAGTACAAGCTTGGAGTAGTTTCCTCAGAATATTTTCTGGTATGTCAAGAGGAGTACAGGCTGGATCACGATACACTCTGTCGGCTATCATTCCGATTGTCTCGTCCACAGGTACGTTGGTAAACAGCGATTCTACGTCCAACGAGGCTCTTATCCCTGTGGCCCGTGTGCCCCGCAGTAAGTCAACAAATTCCTTTGGAGACTTCAGGCTGAAGGCGCAAGGAACATAAGGAGTCAGCAGGCCGTTGAGTCGCTTCGCCAGTCTGTACGTGGGTGTGGGTATCTGGCTAATGATTGGCCGAAGTGGGTTTCCAGGCTTGTGCGTCTTGACATTTCCATACGCATATCCAGGTTTATATTCCCCAATGATCTTTGGCAGGTGGAGTCCGGATTTCTTGGCGTTCACAGTTTCGATCAGTTTGTTGACCTTTGCTTTTAATTCGGCTGTAGTGTCCTTCGTTACCCTTTGGAACATAGTTTGGTCAGAGAGTATGATGTTCATTTTCGCCAGATATTCGTCTTTTTTAAGAATGACATATATTGGCGACTTGTCACCTCTCCTGACAACTATCTCCTTGTTCTCACGAAGGCTTTTAGCTGCCGCTTTAAGCTCGGGGGACAGTATGGTGCTTCTGTAGTTGCCTCGATTCTTTCCTCCTTCTGCAATAAGTTCTGCTTGTAAGGTATCTTTGGTAGTGACCTTCTTTTGTGTCTCGAGGTCGAATATGTCGTCCAACAGAATTTCCAACTCTACTTTCCGGGCCATCTCACTCGGTCTGGACATAACATGACAGTTTATGCCCAGATTTAGGAGAGTGACTTGGTCCTCAGTGAGGTTAATTCCTGCAAGGTTCAGGAAGCCATCTCTTGGTCGTGGAATTGCCATAGGTCCTCCATATAGTGTTGTTAGTTTCTTGATAATCCTTGTTTCAGTGCTGAGGTGATGTTGGTCTGTGAGGATGTCGAGGTGTTGTTCAATGCGGGTACGGAGATACGTAAGTTCTATTCAGTTGTGTATTTGTGAACTAAAGTCTTTGAAAATGTAATAAGTTTTACGAAACGCGCCCGTGTCGCGTCAGACTAGAAATAAAAATGAATTTTGGAGAATTGATTTTTGATTTACCTCCAACAGTGAAGCGTAATGTACGAAAGATTGAGAAAATTCGTGTTAGAATTATTAATCTTACTTTTTCGGTCATATTTAATAATATATGTCTACAGGAAAGACTGC
>NC_091234.1:6387207-6419707 GCF_040958095.1 Procambarus clarkii
CCAAGTGACCTGAGGTCAGATCATGATAATTTCACCTTGCTTCCGCTAAGCGTATAATTGGAGCCGGGTAGCCTTCAAACATGCCGACGTTTAAGGAGTGGCTTGGTAGTGCCGGAGGCTATCTACTTGTGGGCGGAGTTAGCTACTAGGTTCCCCAATATAAACTCGGAGAGCTATCCAGCATGGAGCATTGACAGACAGAACAGCATCAAGAGAAGAGCAGACGAGAGCAGAGACGACGTCCCTAGCAGGGAGGCTGTCGGCCGGCAAGGGCGGGAGTCTCTGTCAACTACAGACCCCCCCCCCTCTCTATTCAACTTAGACTCAGTCCTCGGTGAGTGAACATTAAGGTGACTTGGTCGTGTTTACATATGTTGTGTGATGATCAGGGGCAGTCAAGTTGTAGGGTTCTCGAATTCTTGGATGATGACTCACTTTGCATATTAAACTGGAACATTTTAATTGAATTGCTAAATTATGATACTTCATGTGAAATATAATTATGAATTTATTATTTAAATTGTGTTTAACTTTGTTCCCTAGAGATTTTGAGTTGAGGTGAGAAAGCCTCTGTAGTTACTGGTTTCATGGTTTAGAATGAGTACATGATAAAGATGGGACCATACTAATAATGATCTCTTGATAACATCTTTTGAGAATTTTGTGATACAGACAAGTTCCATTCCTTGTCTTGTATGTATTGATCATGAATGGATGGTGGCAGCATTTCGTCTTCTACTATCTACTCTTCTATTTCTACTATCTACTATTCTACTTCTACCTATCTACACCTCTCCCTCCACCCCTCTCTAAACTCTCACTTTCAACTAATGACCCTCCTCGCCCCTCCCACTTCTCTCCCTCTCACCCCAAACCCTCACTAATTACTTCACTATTCATTTCTTTCCTTTCGTTTTCTCTTATACGTTTGTGGCTTTATGATTCTGTATTCTAGAGTTCTCTCTAGAGTTTCGGGTAACTGATCAAGTGACGGCGCCTTGTAGTCTTAGCACCTAGGTAGTCGAATACCTAGGTTACAAGGTGTTGAACGAGAGAGGTTGCCTTAGGAACTCTGGAGGGTGCTCTAGAATAGTTAGCTAACTGGGGACGGGATAACGGACTAGAGAGAGCTGTTTCCCCCGGCCTCGTTAGTTAACTGGGGGGTGGAATAATGGACAAGATAGAGCTATTTCCCCCACCCCCCGTTACAATGATGGCAGCGGTGTTGAACAATGTTGTAGGTAGTTGGTGTTCTTTTAACATTGTTCAGTCCCACGTGTCTTTTTGCCGCTCAGGCGCTATCAGGGAGATCTTGACAGGTGTTTTACTTTCGCGATTTAGCGAGTTTTTTCAGGCTAGGAGATGGTGATTCTCTGGTGTTGTGTTTAGTGATTTTGTGAGTTTTGTGGTGTTCAGGGAATGTTCACCAGAACTTGCGTGTGTAGTGATTAATGTTAGTGATAAGATTTGGCGATTTGGGAACTTAGCGGTGTTGGTAGTGCAGGTCAGCTGAGTGTGACAGGTGACCTCGCATGTCCCACGGGGACACCCAGCCACCGCTGGTCTCCAGGTCAGTGGGGAGTGGCAGGTGTAGTTCTTAAATAGATTTTAAGTAGTTTTTAGTGGTTCTGCTCAGATTATTGCGATCGACTGTTTTACTCCATTTGAACGCAATAACCCGAGGTGTACTGGTCTTGTACAGCATGCTAGGGGGAGCCTTAGTATGTCAGTAGACTTCACGTTGGGGACGCTCGACGTTAGATAGTCTGGTCACAGGGGTGGCAACAGTTTGGGGTTGTTGACCGGCGGAGAAGCTAGGGAGACACTCTGGGTCACGTAGGTGGCTGTAGGTTAAGGGTGGGAGTAATGGTTAATTATGTACTTAAGATTAGGAACGGTACAGTTAAGTTTAGGCTAGTGTTTTGTCTATTAGTGTTGATTTTTTTTGTGACAAGTTAAAGGTAGTGATGACCTTATTCTCTCTTCTCTAACTTTCCTCTGTTACTGTCTTATGTTCCACCAAGTCAATATCATTCAGTGTTAATTGGATTATTTTAAAAATTTAAGTGTAGTTGTTGCCAGGAGGAGAGCGGTATGACTGGACTGTGTAACCCTATACAAACTACAGGGTCACATAACATATCTTGGGAGCACGATATTGTCGCCTTTCTGTTCACCCACAGGTGGGAGCCAGAAGAGAGGAGAGACGCACATACAAAAGAGGGAGACGGCTGCTGTGTACCACACTCACGGGCGTTAATCACCACCACCACGACCAGCCCACTACCTGGAGGTCACGGCTCCACCACCATCACCACCCCAGGGGACCCCAAGATGCAGCCCTCTCGGTCAGTCAACATTGGTCTACCCAGTGGACCCCAGGTCGTTCTGCAGACGACCCCAGACGACCCAGTAATGATGGAAGAGGAGCAACAACGACTCCAGTCTGTCCCACCAACATCGGTCTACCCAGGATGGACCCCAGGACGGACAGACCCCCAATGGACCCCAGGTCGCTTGTCTAAGACCCATGGGAGGAGGAAGAGAGAAGAAAGAAGAGAGAAGAAAGAAGAAAGAAGAAAGAAGAGAGAAGAAATAGAGAGAAGAAAGAAGAGAAGATAAGACAAGCTGAGTGAGACATGATACCTAGTGTCCCTTGCTGGTGTCAGCATCATTGCATGGAGCGTAATTGCAAGACAGGATCGTTTGCCTTGACTGGCCGCCCCTCCTGCAAGCAGGTAGCTCTGTTGAGTGATTCTTCCTGTGTCATGCAGACTTGATGTGGCTGTCAGAAGTAGCTCTCTGAAGGAGGCGTGCTGGAGCAACAGGGAGGAAGAAGAGTAGGATGGGATTTCTACTGTTGGCAACTATATGAAGGTCTCGAAACTTGTAGTCCCTATAGCTGTGAAGAACCCCAATATACGTCTCTCATGGTGACTGACGTAGGGCCAATTACAGATCAGCTGGGACAACCGAATTCCACGGTCCTGTGCGCAGTTCAAGTAGTAACGGCTTTCGGGTTGACCAAGGGTTGTTGTGCGTTAACGACGGAGAAGCGACGGAGGCAGTTGTGTTGAAGAAATGTGGTACAGGATTATCTACAAGACCAAGCAGTGACGTCGCCCAGCCAGAGACAATGGACGTCTGTCTACATATTTCATTTTTTTAGAGTAGGATGATGTATATTTGTTTAGCTAGGATGTATTTTTTTTCATTAATAAAGTTGTTGCACACAGCTAGCTTGCTTTAGCAGTGTTGCAAAAACTTTATTTCGGGGAGAAGGGGAGATGTAACACTGTAAAAGTGTTTGGGTTAGTTTATTTAAAATATATATAGAGTACACGAGTCACAGACAAGGATCTGAGAGGCGCCAGTTGTCTGCCTGAGATCTCACACCTCTAACCGTTAACGACCCCAAGTGACCTGAGGTCAGATCATGATAATTTCACCTTGCTTCCGCTAAGCGTATAATTGGAGCCGGGTAGCCTTCAAACATGCCGACGTTTAAGGAGTGGCTTGGTAGTGCCGGAGGCTATCTACTTGTGGGCGGAGTTAGCTACTAGGTTCCCCAATATAAACTCGGAGAGCTATCCAGCATGGAGCATTGACAGACAGAACAGCATCAAGAGAAGAGCAGACGAGAGCAGAGACGACGTCCCTAGCAGGGAGGCTGTCGGCCGGCAAGGGCGGGAGTCTCTGTCAACTACAGACCCCCCCCCCCTCTCTATTCAACTTAGACTCAGTCCTCGGTGAGTGAACATTAAGGTGACTTGGTCGTGTTTACATATGTTGTGTGATGATCAGGGGCAGTCAAGTTGTAGGGTTCTCGAATTCTTGGATGATGACTCACTTTGCATATTAAACTGGAACATTTTAATTGAATTGCTAAATTATGATACTTCATGTGAAATATAATTATGAATTTATTATTTAAATTGTGTTTAACTTTGTTCCCTAGAGATTTTGAGTTGAGGTGAGAAAGCCTCTGTAGTTACTGGTTTCATGGTTTAGAATGAGTACATGATAAAGATGGGACCATACTAATAATGATCTCTTGATAACATCTTTTGAGAATTTTGTGATACAGACAAGTTCCATTCCTTGTCTTGTATGTATTGATCATGAATGGATGGTGGCAGCATTTCGTCTTCTACTATCTACTCTTCTATTTCTACTATCTACTATTCTACTTCTACCTATCTACACCTCTCCCTCCACCCCTCTCTAAACTCTCACTTTCAACTAATGACCCTCCTCGCCCCTCCCACTTCTCTCCCTCTCACCCCAAACCCTCACTAATTACTTCACTATTCATTTCTTTCCTTTCGTTTTCTCTTATACGTTTGTGGCTTTATGATTCTGTATTCTAGAGTTCTCTCTAGAGTTTCGGGTAACTGATCAAGTGACGGCGCCTTGTAGTCTTAGCACCTAGGTAGTCGAATACCTAGGTTACAAGGTGTTGAACGAGAGAGGTTGCCTTAGGAACTCTGGAGGGTGCTCTAGAATAGTTAGCTAACTGGGGACGGGATAACGGACTAGAGAGAGCTGTTTCCCCCGGCCTCGTTAGTTAACTGGGGGGTGGAATAATGGACAAGATAGAGCTATTATCCCCCCCACCCCCCGTTACACAAGGATGTACTCGCCAGGCAGGTTTGGATGGCCATGATCCAAGGATGTACTCGCCAGGCAGGTTTGGATGGCCATGATCCAAGGATGTACTCGCCAGGCAGGTTTGGATGGCTATGATCCAAGGATGTACTCGCCAGGCAGGTTTGAATGGTCATGTTCCAAGGATGTACTCGCCAGGCAGATTTGAATGGTCATGATCCAAGGATGTACTCGCCAGGCAGGTTTGAATGGCCATGACCCAAGGATGTACTCGCCAGGCAGGTTTGGATGGTCATTATCCAAGGATGTACTCGCCAGGCAGGTTTGAATGGTCACGGCACAAAGATGTACTCGCCAGGCAGGTTTGAATGGTCACGGCATAAAGATGTACTCGCCAGGCAGGTTTGAATGGTCACGGCATAAAGATGTACTCGCCAGGCAGGTTTGGATGGTCACGGCATAAAGATGTACTCGCCAGGCAGGTTTGGATGGTCACGGCATAAAGATGTACTCGCCAGGCAGGTTTGGATGGTCACGGCATAAAGATGTACTCGCCAGGCAGGTTTGGATGGTCACGGCATAAAGATGTACTCGCCAGGCAGGTTTGAATGGTCACGGCACAAAGATGTACTCGCCAGGCAGGTTTGGATGATCGTGATGCTAAACTGTACTATTTATGGATAGTCATGGTACAAAGAGGAACTTGATTCAAAGAAAGGTTCAAATTATCTCAGAAATTAAGACTTTATAATTTAATGCATAACTTTTTGCATTGTAATACGTTATGCATTTTGAATTGATATACAAATTAGATTTTAATTGTAATATTTTATATCTTTTTTCTTTTACAGTGGAAATATTGTTAAGAACAACAGCAGTATCTGATGAGTACAGCAGCTGTAGCAAGACCAGGCGACAGAGCAGTTCCTGAGAACAGCAGCAGCATCACAGGAAGAAGCTGCACATCCATAACTACTCTACAGCAGCAGCAGTTGTGGCCAGAGCCAAAGATGAGTCAACTCCACCACAATGGCCACAGGAAACAACACAACAAGAAAGTCAGGATTAACAGGACGAGGAAGAGGCAGAGTTTGGTGACGACTTCTGCTGTGTTGCGGCTGTTTATTGTGATGGCTGCTACGGTGTCTCTTGTTCACACCCTGACTCTCCCGGCCCCTGCTGACTCCCTGCCTCTCCAGGCCCCTGCTGACACCCTGCCTCTCCCGGCTCCTGCTGACTCCCTGCCTCTCCCGGCCCGTGCTGACACTCTGCCTCTCCCGGCCCCTCCTGACACTCTGGCTCTCCCGGCCCCTGCTGACACTCTGCCTCTCCAGGCCCCTGCTGACACCCTGCCTCTCCAAGCCCCTGGTGACACCCGGCCTCTCCAGGCCCCTGCTGACACCCTACTTGCTGACACTGTGCTTATTAATATGGTGCCTGATGGCACAGTACCTGCTGACATGGTAACTGTTGACATGGAGTTAGATGACATGATTCCTACTAACACTCTGCCTGTTGGCATGGTACCTGCTGATCCATCATCTGCTGACACATCGCCTGCTGATCCATCATCTGGTGTCTCATCACCTGCTGATCCATCATCTGCTGACCTGACAACTGCCTACCTGTTTCCATCTACTCTGTCCTCAACTTATCCAACTCGTCAAGGTATGTGTTATCATGTTATGAACAAGGCTGTTCTTCATAATTTAAAATAACAAAGGTTCATTAACGTACGTGAAATTGCACACCAGATGAGAACAGATTACTTACAAAAGCATATATGGCATGTTAAGTATGCAAATGAAAGTTTATGATTAATTAAGTAAACAGTCGGCATATGCAAATTGACCAGTAGGCATGTAATGTGTTAAGCTTACATAGGGAATTGAATGTTTTAGTTAATTCTTATTTGTGCTGGCAGCATTTTGAAATGTTAGTACCTAATTTGGAATAACATACAAATCCTGTTATAAGTCTATGTAATAACGTATCAATACACTAGGCTACTGGCTTGATATGCTTCAAGCATTAGGTTGTAGTTTTTCTTGTGATTCACAGAGATTAGTGTAATAGATCATAAGCAGTTTGTAAGCATAGTTACCATACCTTAAGAGTTGTAAAGTAATTAAACAGAGGTGCCCCATGTCCATATAGCTTAAATTTAATGATCGACAGAGAGTTGTCATGAAATTTCATACACCAGCTGAAGGTGCAATTCTGCTACATTTCCAGCTGTGGTTTAAAGGGACGGATGTAAACCACTGATTTCAGAGATATTATACTTTGTAACGTGGTTTTTCGTGGGTGCCAATATACTACATACCTGGAGATGTTTCATTGTTATTAGGTATATATAATACATGCTATGTTACCTGTTAATTTAGCTACACGTGTCTGTTAAAGTATACTTGGCTACACGGAGTGAGAAAGCTAGCAACTTTACTGCCTCCCAGAGTTAAAAGTCAGTTTGTCTATAGAAGTAGTAGATGTAGAACATGTACTACTGGGCAACTACTCCAACAATTAATTACCCTTTTTACCTTTAAGTTAAATAATTGTTTTAGGGTCAAGTATTCAATAAGTGGGTTACAATTTAAGATAAAAATATTTCCACTGTTGTATATAAAGTAATAAAAAATTTATTATCAATAAAAATTTGAGAAACTGTATAGGTGACAAAAATCTTGTAAACTCTTTCTATAAGTTTCTAATGAGGGAAAGATTTTTCCACATGGTAGGGAGAAATAACAGGTAGAGTAAGCTTTACCATTAAATAATATCAACACAATACAATATCTTGAATTTGGATATTTTAACACCCGAACGATAGCCTAGTTAATAAAATAGAGTCAACAATTGAATCTCGACAAACACGATTTGTATTATTTGAAATTTAAAACAGTTTAATCTTTCCACATTTGACACAATTCAATGCTGCACAATAATCACAATTATGAGCACATTAAATTTATTATCAAACTATAAAGAATTATGTTATCAAGATAATTATTAATAAGTATGACCACTGATCAATGTGTAAATATAGAAAATGTTAAGGAATGGGTTGCTTGCTGCTCCAAAATTACATCGGAATTTGACATAGAGTTACTTACGCCAAAAACTGAAGCACTATAAATCGCAGCGGCTCGCAAAATGTTCGTACTCTGTTTTCTGTTAGTGGGTCCTCGTGTAGGATAATTTCAGGTAATTTAGTACATCAGTTTAGTACGTTTGAAATGTATGGGAGAACGGGGTGGAGCAGCGAGCAGCCCTTCGTCTGCATCATATGGATACTTAAATCCCTGTTATTGGGTCGGTATAAGAGGGATTGACTGAACACTTTACCTCTCTCCCTAATATTAACTTGATATACTTATGCAACTACAATGCTCTTCACCTGACAATTGATAATCATTACTGACTATGTCTTGAAGTTTGAGTTAAAGAGGCAGAAAGGTACCTCAGGAATCCTCAAGTTGTGCCTTCAGCCTGTATACAGTGATTGTCAGGTGAGTATAACATCTCTATCTCTATGCACATATTATCTGGATGCATTTATAATTGTATAATTATATATTCAGATGATGAGTCATAATAACGTGGCTGAAAAATGTTGACCAAACCACTTACTAGAAATTTAAGAGACGACGATATTTCGGTCCGTCCTGGATCATTATCAAGTCGATTGTGATGAGACGCGGGAGGCAAGAGCATTAAGTAGGCAAGAGAGAAATGAGGAGATGGAAATCTTAGAGGACGATACGAGCAAGGCAAAAGGTACGGAAGGTAAGGTGTAATAAAGGGTGTAATAATAGGAATAAGAAAGGGATCGTAAGAGAAAGAAAAACAAAGATAAAAGGAAGGGTAGGATTATGTTAGGTCACGTTTGTTAGAAACTGTAGACCATTTGAGTAAATACTGTGAAAGGGAAGAGTCAACAGAAACAAAACCAGGACTAGGTTGTGTATCAGAGCCGATTCGACAAGACGGTGTCAGTGTAGAGGTAGGAAAGATTATTTTAGAGGAAGACCAATGAATAGGATGATTAGGATCTCTAACCTGACAGAAGAGAACATTGTTTGTGTCTGCGGACTTAACTCTTCTTCTGTGTTCCTTTTGTCTGTCATATAGTGTTCGGCCAGTTTCACTAAAGTATTGGAGAAGACAAAACGAACAGCGAATAGAGTAGACACCAGCAGCATTAGAAGCAGGAGGAGCAGTGTGAACTAGATTGCTACGAAGAGTGTTAGTTTGTCGAAAGGCGAGCTTTATGTCAAGAGAACGAAAGGTATTAGTAGGAGTTTTGAGTTCAGAAATGAAGGGAAGGCAGAGCAGTGCTAATTGTGTTGGAAGTAGGTTTAGGATGAAAGAAATTTCGTTTAGCTTGAGAATAGACACAGTTGATAAAATAAAACGGGTAACCTAGGCGAGAGAATGATTTGTAGATAAAGGAAATTTCAGAATCAAGAACCTGAGGGTCGCTGATGCGTAGAGCGCGGAGGAAGAGAAACAAGAATATTTTTCTGAAGAGGAAGATGGTAGGAAAGGAAGTGAATGTACTTGAAAATGGTCCAGGCAGGACAGAAACGTCGTCGTCCCTTCAATTTCTAGTGTGTGGTTTGGTCAACATAATTATATATTCTTACTGAAATGGTGGCTACATAGTATAACATCAACCAAACACTGGTAGTGATCTGTTCATACTTGCATGTCTACATAACTTTATTGTGCAATTAGGGCTGACCTTAATAATCTAAAATTCAAATCCCAGTTTTTCTGATGGAAATTCCCTGATGAAATGATAATTAACTTTAAGCAATAAGCTCACTTGTAGGTCTCCGATTCTCGTACATTATATATGAGAATGTATAGTCTTCAACACAATAATTCCTGTAGCCTCTTCGCTTTCAAACTATGTATTATAGTATTGGATTAACCTCCCTGAAAAAACTCATTAACTTTGATATTTGGGATTACGGAGCATTTTGGTTTCAAATTTCCATTTACATGATACACATGAGCAATGTAAAATTTTTCCATTTGTCTCATTTCACATTCCATGCGGTTGTGATCCATGAGTCTTTCAATTTTTACCGAGTCCTCAGTACTTCAGTTCACACATGAAGTTCGTATCGACTGTGCATTCCCTCTCCTCGACGTATACGTCAAGACCAGAGACGCCACCTTTACTACTGACGTCTACACGACACCAACAATCATGGGTGTGTGTGTGTGTGTGGATGGCCTCAGTGAGTGACGCTACTGATACAAGACAAGTGTGATGAACTCATACACACTTAGACCTCTCACCCACTGCAGAAACTGCACCCAGCGCACAAAGAATTGGAGAATATGGTGCAAGCCCCCAGTAAACTATGGATAAACACAGAAGTGAACACCTGTATAACGAAGTATCTAAATAAATTGTACAACTCCACCCACACCAGCAGTCGCCCCCACGCAAGTTAGTCAGTAAACTAGCCCGACATTCAAGAAAATAGGCAAGCAGGCAGTCATGCTGACAGGAAGGCAAGATAATAGGCCGGGAGACAGAAAGGCAGACAGAGGCAAGCGATCTGGAAGGCAGGCCATCAGGAAGGAAGACAGGCTTGCAGAATGGCCAAAAAGCAGGAGGTGAAGCAGAATGACAATCAGGCTGGTAGGTTTGCAAAATGGCAGGCAGGTTGACAAGATGGCATGGAGTCTGGGAGGCAGGATTGCAAGCAGGCTGGGAGGCATGATTCAGGCGGGAAGGATGAGAGGCAGGTTGGCAGGACAGCAGATTAACTGGCAGGCGGAACGTCCTGCAGACTGGCAGGCGGAACGTCCTGCAGACTGGCAGGAAGGCTGGCAGATTGGCTGACAGGCTGTGAGGCACACTGATATCATGGCAAGCAGTGTGTCATGACGGCAGGCAGGCTAGTAGTACGGCAGGTAAGCTGGCAGGCAGGCTGGCAGGAGAGAAGGAAGAACGGCAATAGGCTGGCAGGTCGGAAGACTGGTTGACAGGACGGCAGTAAGATTGACAAGATGGCAGGAAAGTGTACAGGATTGCAGGCAATACAGCAGGTAGGCTGACAGGAAGGCATACAGGCTGGTAGGACGTCAGGCAGGAAGCTGAAAGATTGGCGATCAGTCTGTGAGACACGCTGGTATGATGGCAGGTAGGCTAGCAGGATGGTAGGCAGGATGGCAGGACTGCAGGCACACTTGCAGGAGGGTAAACAGGCTTTGATGGTCGACAGAACGGCAGGTAGTGTTGGAAATTTCCAAAAGTTATTCTCATCTGTGGGGAAATCTGGCTCCAGTATAATACTAATAAAATGTATAATTTTAAATGTAAAATATTGATAAATTATAAGATAGCTCGAAGGACCAGAATGTGTAATTAAATGAGAAAATCAGTGACTTATAGATCTATGATTATATAAATAAATTCTATTAATTAAGCAATGACTGTAAATTATATAATTCTAGAGTCAGCCTCCCATGACACATTTTGGGGGTATTCTCTAAGATTAATCTATGTGTAACATATATTATGCAATAATGATAATAATTATAATATGCACACACATAGGTAATGAGTAAAATATGTAATGCAAAATACTACTGCAATGCGAAAATTAATAATGCATTAATGGCAGTATCAGATATATAGATATATGTATATGGACTCTGAATAATATATGGACTCCTGTTTACCGACAGGAGGTTCCAAGGGGTTGTCATAGCCAGGGGGTGGTAATGGGGGACGAGTTCCCATGACCTATAAAATGCTCCTATACGGCATGCGTCTCAAATAGCCTCTGACAACCAAGTCCAACTCCTGGCCTGCACGGGAGGCTTAGTCTAAGTCCGGCGGAACTGCTTTTACCGACAGGAGAAGGGGCGAGGGCGTGCCTCTGGCGCCTTAAAACCAGCTGCTCCGGGTAGATGGGACTCGATAGCCTGGGAAGGCAGCCCATCTAGGGGAAGGAAAACCCTGATTTTAAACCTCCGTTGCCTTGCGGCCATACCCTTTTTTGGGAAGGCTTCAGGAGTCAACCTCGAGGAAAAATCCGGAGTTGGAGCCCCTAAGGCAGTTCGTTGTTGACGTCGACCTCGTTCTGGCAGCTCCTGCGACGTTGCTGGAACCATGCGTATTGGCATTTGCCTTTCTATTGGATAATTTCAGCAACGTGGAGAGGGGGGGACCTGCTGCATGGGTAACAGCTTCTCCTCCATATCTACCTACCCAGGCTTTGCACCCTGGAGAGGACACTCCAGCTTCGCCTCACAGCGTCGAACCAACACGGGAAGCGACAGTCTACCGGTTTTAAGTCTTCTGCTCGATTGGTGAAGAGTGTGACGCCAGGGGTTGCTTCCGACGGTGGGAGGGGTCATCGCGCCCCACTGGGCAGCTACCGCCCGCCTCAAGCTGGGCAAACCCCAGCCAATAAGGTGTTGCCTCGCCACAGTCCGTTAACCTCACTGGGTGCGTGGGGTTTAGGGTGAAAACTGACAAGCGGCCCGACAACTTTGCACCAAGCAATACCAAACCAAAGAAGAAAATATCAACTGCCCTAAAGCTGGGCACATGGAACGTCAGGACACTGACACCAGGTTTCTCTGACGACCTGCAAGAAACCAATGACACCCGAAAAACAGCAATCATCGATAGGGAGCTGAGCAAGCTGCAGATGGATATTGTTGCTCTCCAAGAGACCAGGCTCCCAGGATCAGGATCTGTGAGAGAGAGGACCTTCTCTTTCTTCTGGCAAGGAAAACCTCCAGATGAGACCAGAGAACATGGTGTGGGATTTGCCGTCAGGAATGCACTGTTGGGACACATTATGCCACCGATGGGGGAAACCGAACGAATTCTGTCTCTGCAACTGTACTCCCAAACAGGACCAGTCAATGTAATTAGTGCATATGCACCAACCCTGACTTCTCCAGCAGAGGCAAAGGAAAAATTCTACGATGACCTCAACAGAGTCATAGCGAGAATCCCTGCAAAGGAGCCACTGTTCATCCTCGGCGACTTCAACGCCAGAGTGGGTGCCGAGCACAACATTTGGCCCACTTGCCTGGGTCAATTCGGCATAGGAAGGATGAATGAGAACGGGCAACGTCTGCTAGAACTCTGCTGCCTTCATGGTTTTTGTGTCACCAACACGTTCTTCGGCACAAAGCCTCAACACCGAGTATCTTGGAGACACCCCAGATCCAAGCACTGGCACCAGCTTGACCTGATTCTTACCAGGCGTGCAAGTCTACCCAGCGTCAAGATTACGCGTAGCTACCAGAGTGCTGTCTGTGACACCGACCACTCCCTGGTATGTAGCAGGGTCAAGATGCAACCAAAGAAGATTCATCACTCGAAAAAGGCGGGCAGACCTCGCATCGACACCACCAAGACCCGCAACCAGGACAAGGTGGAAGATTTTGCACACGTGCTCGAGGAAGCTCTCCCTGGCCCAGCTGGGGTCACTGCCTGTAAAAGATGGGAGCACTTCAGAGACGCTGTGTTCAACGCTGCCATTTCCACCTTTGGCAAGAAGACCAGCAGGTCGGCAGACTGGTTCGAGGCTCACTCGGAAGAGATGACACCTGTAATCGAAGAGAAGAGAAACGCCTTGGCAGCCTACAAAGCCTGCCCAAGTCAGCACAACTTACAGATCCTTCGGGCCGTCCGCTGCAAAGTGCAGCAGAGCGCCAGGCGATGTGCCAACAACTATTGGCTCCAGCTCTGCTCCCAGATACAGACTGCAGCGGATGCAGGCAATGTAAGGGGAATGTATGACGGCATCAAGCAGGCCCTCGGCCCAATCCAGAGGAAGACCGCTCCTCTGAAATCTGCCACTGGTGAGGTGATTCAGGACCAGACACTGCAGCTGAAGCGCTGGGTCGAGCACTACTCTGAGCTATACGCCAGGGACAATGTGGTCACCGAAGATGCCCTGAGCGCCATTGAGTGTCTGCCTGTGTTAATGGAGCTCGACAGCGAACCGACCCTGGAAGTACTCAGCGATGCCCTAGACTCCCTTGCTTCTGGTAAAGCTCCTGGCAAAGATGGCATTCCTGCTGAGACCTTGAAGTGCTGCAGAGGTAGCCTGCTCATGGAGCTGCATGAAATTCTCTGCCTCTGCTGGGAAGAAGGAGAGGTGCCACAGGACATGAGGAATGCCAACATCGTCACGCTGTATAAGAATAAAGGTGACAGGGGCGACTGCAACAACTACCGTGGAATCTCCCTCCTCAGTATTGTTGGAAAGCTGTTTGCTCGAGTCACATTGAAGAGGCTCCAAGTACTTGCAGAGAGAGTCTATCCAGAATCACAATGCGGATTCAGAGCTGGCAGGTCCACCATTGACATGGTCTTTTCCCTCAGACAACTGCAGGAGAAATGCAGGGAACAGAAGCAGCCACTCTTTGTAGCCTTCATAGATCTGACGAAGGCCTTCGACCTCGTCAGCAGGGATGGCCTGTTCAAGATCCTCCCCAAGATCGGATGCCCACCCAGGCTCCTCAGCATCATCAGATCTTTCCATGAGAACATGAGGGGCACCGTGGTCTTTGATGGCCTAACATCCGACGCCTTTGACATCCGAAGTGGAGTAAAGCAGGGCTGCGTACTGGCTCCAACCCTATTCGGGATTTTCTTCACAGTTATGCTGCGGCACGCCTTCGGATCTGTCACGGAAGGCATTTACCTCCGGACCAGGTCGGATGGAAAGCTCTTTAACCTCGCCAGGCTGAGAGCCAAGACAAAGGTTCGGCTGAGGTGTCTGCGTGACTTCCTCTTTGCCGACGACGCAGCAGTCACTGCCCACTCAGCTGAAGACCTCCAACGGCTCATAACCCGCTTCAGCGAGGCCTCTCAGGCTTTCGGACTCACCATCAGTCTGAAGAAAACACAAGTCATGGGACAAGGAGTGGACTCCCCACCTGACATCGGCATCTCTGATTCCAAACTGGAAGTCGTTCACGACTTCGTGTACCTGGGCTCCACAATCTCTGACTCCCTCTCTCTTGATACGGAGCTAAACAAACGCATCGGTAAGGCATCTACTACCATGTCCAGACTGACAAAGAGAGTGTGGACCAACAATAGGCTAACTGAGTATACTAAGATTCAGGTTTACAGAGCCTGTGTCCTGAGCACTCTTCTTTATGGCAGTGAGTCTTGGACACTCCGCGCCCGTCAGGAAAGACAGCTGAATACCTACCACATGCGCTGCCTTCGACACATCTTGGACATCACCTGGCAGGACAAGGTGACAAACAACAACGTCTTGGGGAGAGCAAGAATCACCAGCACGTACACAATGCTGAAACAGAGACGAATGCGCTGGCTCGGGCACGTTGTGCGAATGGGCGACGGCAGGATCCCCAAGGATCTCCTGTACGGAGAGCTGATGCAGGGAAAGCGTCCAACAGGCAAGCCCCAGCTACGGTACAAAGACGTATGCAAGAGGGACCTGAAAGCCATGGACGTCGATCTAGCTATATGGGAGACACAGGCTGCAGACCGTTCAGCCTGGAGGCAGTCTGTTCAAAGAGATCTCTCCAAGTTCGAGGAGTCACTTGCCAAGGAATCGGAGGCAAAGAGACAGAGAAGGAAAGCCGGTAGCCAGGAAGACAGACCAGAATCGGACTTCGTTTGTGCTCGGTGTGGGATGGACTGCCACTCTCGGATTGGCCTCATCAGTCACACCAGACGCTGCACCAGGATTGACAACTAGGGCGCAACTCCTTAGTCTCCCGAGACTGAAGAATGCCTACTACTATCTACAATGAAAACTGTTTATCTCTCAGCTGTGACAGGGGACGTAGATGCAATGCACTGTACGCCAGGCTGGAAACTGTTTGAGATAGTGTTACTTAGCACACGTGAGGGTATGGCGGTCACACGCTTCCTCAGGAGTGTTGCACCATGCTGCAATAATGATGATTCCGTAATTTCCACCCCAAACTAGTATTTACACACATATAAGTTAATATCTAAATATTTGGAGGGGAAAGAACTGCACTTACATGGAATTTTGGGTACTCCTGCAGCGTGACGACATGGCTACTTATATTAATCATATATAAGAGCTCTATAAATATTAATAAAAGGTAAAATGCCTGCCGAACTGGTGTCCGTGATTCTGGTAAGCTGCGTCCTCAACCTGGCATCGAAGGATGTTCGGATGCCGGCTGGATGAACAGATTTTTCGTACCGCTTACGGAACACCACGCTTCTTGTTGGTAATGGCGAGAGTCCTCTCTCTCCTCCGTCCCCAAAGTCGTGCATGCGCAATAGCTCACCGTGAGGATTCGAGCATAAATTACATTTATTTATTAACGCTAAATAGGGAAGGGGGCGTGTATGAACACTCTTGATGGTTCAGATAAATTCTCTATGTGGTGATGTTTAATTCTCACAGTGCACGTTAGTTAATGTTGACGACACAAATAAAACAATACGGGCTTGGTGGTGGAAATGATGTTAGATTATGATATGATTTACTGGAACAGCGATTAAGCTGGGTAAAGAAATTCCAGTAAACTATTGTATACTAAAAGTAAACCTATTACTAAATTATTATTCCTAATAAAGGAAAGTAAATGGTTACATTGGTGTTAGATCTACAGGTATGTGGAAATTTTATCCTCTGTGCGTGGCTGACACAACACTACACAATTCTAGGAGAAATTACATGATGTTCCACAACCTAATACAGTATATTCTACAATACTAAACTACGTCTTAGTAGTGTTAGTCAATTATTACTCTTAATACAGGAAATACATCCTGTTGTATTAAGGATTATTAAATGAATAATAGATGTGTATAAAGCCTAATACAGGAAATACATCCTGTTGTATTAGGGATGAGAATAACTTGGAAATTTCCAACATCATCCCTAATACAATAGGATGTAATTCCTGTATACACACACTTCACACTCATTTACTAATCCTTAATACAATGGGATGTATTTCCTGTACTAAACGTAATAATTAACTAACACTACCAATCCGTAGTTTAGTATCACAGACTTCATTGCATTAGGATGTGGAACATCATGTAATTTCTCCTAGAATTTTGGCAGTGTTGCGTCAGCCACCCACGGAGATTATATTTCCACATATCTATAGATGTAATATAAGTCCAACCATTTACTTACCTTTATCAAGGATAATTATTTAGTAATAGGTTTACTTTATTTAGTATACAACAGTTTACTGGATTTCCTTTACCAAGCGTGATAGCTGTTCCAGTAAATAATATTATAATTTAAAATGATTTCCACCTCCAAAGGATTGTCGTTTTATTTGTGCAGTCTACATTAGCAGACTAGCACTACGATAAAATATATTACCACATAATGCATTTATATATGACGTGAATTTTCGTCATAAACACTTCCTTCCCTATTAAACTTCATATAATTAAATATAACTTATTCTCGGGGCCCCCACTGGGAGCTATCGTGCATGCGCGTCCTGAGAGGGAAGGGAACTCTCGCCATTTTTGATCAACTGGCAGTACGGTGTTCCTAAGCGGTCCTTACAAATCCCACAATCTAGCAAGCATCCGTACATCATCGGCTTCAGATTGAGGACGCAGCTTACCAGAATCATGGACACCAGTTCGGCAGACATTTTTACCTTTTGTATTATTATTTTAAGCTCTAATAATAATTAATATAGGTGCCATGTCGTGACGCTGCAGGCGATAAAATAAACCCCCATGTAAGTGCTGTTTCTACCCATCCAAATATTTAGATATTGCATATATGTCTGTGAATACTAATTTGGAAGGGAAATTATGGAATTTAATTATTGCAGCCTGGGGCAACACCACTGAGGAAGCGTGTGACTGTCATGTACTCACGTGTTCCAAGGATCACTATCTCAAGCTGTTTCCAGACTGTTGTAGAGACTGGACTCCACCTACGTCCCTCTGTCACAGCTGAGATTTAATCAGTTTTCATTGAAGATAGTACCTTTTAATTATTAAGAGTCAATACATACTATATTGCATTGATTACTTATTAATCTTTATCATGCAGTAATATTTTTGCATTACAAGTTTTATCATTATCTATGTGTGTAAATATTGTCATTATTATTGTCATATAATATATGTTGCACGTAGATTAATCTCATAGAATACCCCCCAAGATGTGTCATGGGAAGCTGATTCTAGATTGTATAGAATTTAGTCACTGCAGAATAGAATATTAGAATTTATTACATATAATCATAGAGATCAATAAGTCACTGGTTCTCTCATTTATCAACGCATTCTGGTCCTTCGAGCTATCTTAGAATTATTATTATTTGCATTTACAGAATTATACACTTTATCAGTATTAAACTAAAGCCAGATTTCCCCTCAGGCAGGCTGACATGAGGTCAGGGAAGCTGGCAGAATGGTAAGATGGCAGGCAGGACGGCAGACAAGTTAGGAGACTGGCAGGCTGAATGGCAGCCAGGATGGCAGGACGGAAATTAGGCTATCCTGCTTTTGTCTGTCCTAATATCAGGCTATTTAGCAGGATGGCAGACAGGCTGGCAGGTTAGGAGAACGGCAAACAGGCTGGCAGGCAGACCGGTAGGTAGGCTGGCAGAACGGCAGACAGGCTGGTAGGATGGTAGGCAGAACAGTATGTAAGCTGGCTGACAGGCTGGTAGGTAGGCCGACAGGATGACAGGCAGGTTGGGCAAGGTGGGAGGTGGGCAGATAAGAGGCAGCCTTGAGTTAAGATGGTCAGTAACCACAAGTGGTTAATCTGGCTGTGTTTGAGCCTTAAATATATGATGGCAGAATTGTTAAACAGAGCAGTATGTATGGAGTAGTTTGGAACCCTAAAGACATGTTGCATTTTTATCAGATTAATAATTGCGACTAACTCTAGCAAGCTAGAGTATCAGAACCTTTAGTCAGACCCACCTCTTCCTATGGACACCTTTAGTCAGACCCACCTCTTCCCATGGACACCTTTAGTCAGCCCCACCTCTTCCCAGGGACACCTTTAGTCAGACCCACCTCTTCCTATGGACACCTTTAGTCAGACCCACCTCTTCCCATGGGCACCTTTAGTCAGACCCACCTCTTCCCATGGGCACCTTTAGTCAGACCCACCTCTTCCTATGGACACCTTTAGTCAGACCCACCTCTTCCCATGGGCACCTTTAGTCAGACCCACCTCTTCCCATGGGCACCTTTAGTCAGACCCACCTCTTCCCATGGGCACCTTTAGACAGACCCACCTCTTCCCATGGGCACCTTTAGTCAGCCCCACCTCTTCCCATGGGCACCTTTAGACAGACCCACCTCTTCCCATGGGCACCTTTAGTCAGACCCACCTCTTCCCATGGGCACCTTTAGTCAGCCCCACCTCTTCCCATGGGCACCTTTAGTCAGACCCACCTCTTCCCATGGACACTTTAGTCAGCCCCACCTCTTCCCATGGACACCTTTAGACAGACCCACCTCTTCCTATGGACACCTTTAGTCAGACCCACCTCTTCCCATGGACACCTTTAGTCAGCCCCACCTCTTCCCAGGGACACCTTTAGTCAGACCCACCTCTTCCTATGGACACCTTTAGTCAGACCCACCTCTTCCCATGGGCACCTTTAGTCAGACCCACCTCTTCCCATGGGCACCTTTAGTCAGACCCACCTCTTCCTATGGACACCTTTAGTCAGACCCACTTCTTCCCATGGGCACCTTTAGTCAGACCCACCTCTTCCCATGGGCACCTTTAGTCAGACCCACCTCTTCCCATGGGCACCTTTAGACAGACCCACCTCTTCCCATGGGCACCTTTAGTCAGCCCCACCTCTTCCCATGGGCACCTTTAGACAGACCCACCTCTTCCCATGGGCACCTTTAGTCAGACCCACCTCTTCCCATGGGCACCTTTAGTCAGCCCCACCTCTTCCCATGGGCACCTTTAGTCAGACCCACCTCTTCTCATGGACACTTTAGTCAGCCCCACCTCTTCCCATGGACACCTTTAGACAGACCCACCTCTTCCCATGGACACCTTTAGTCAGACCCACCTCTTCCCATGGGCACCTTTAGTCAGACCCACCTCTTCCCATGGACACCTTTAGACAGACCCACCTCTTCCCATGGACACCTTTAGTCAGACCCACCTCTTCCCATGGACACCTATAGTCAGACCCACCTCTTCCCATGGACACCAAGGAAGGACTGCAGGAATTTACATATGAGAGCAATATTTATTAAGCTGATTTTTATATGAATAATTATTTTAAATTTTGGTTAATTATATATTTTATTACATTATAAGTTTATTTTATTAAAAGTAGTGGATTGAATCAGTCTGCAACTGACTCCTTACACACTTGGGGGTGGGAGGGGGGGATTATATTTAAAACCATAAATAACTAATCTTAAAAAAATCTGTTAATTAAGTTAAGAATTTGGATTTATGGCGTTGCTTTGCTGTAGTCTTGCTCTCAGTCTGGACGCCAGCCTGCCTACAATATACATTGCAGTAATGCATACAAAATTTATTGACTTATTAAATCACGAATTAGGGTGATTTATTATCGGGAATACTTATCCATCAGTGCTGGTTGATCATGCCACATAACCATATCAGGCTGGTAAACTAAGAAGGGCTACTCCCTATAACTATATCAGAAATGGAACAAGGCACTTCCTTTATTGTAGAAGAAGTCAATCAGCGGAGTGTACCATAGAACCTTAATACTCTTCAAAACTCCAGCCCTGCATCAAGTGTACTCACCTAATTGGTTTTGCGGGGTTTGTGCTTTGGCTCTTTGGTCCCGCCTCTCAACTGTCAATTAACTGGTGTACAGATTCCTGAGCCTACTGGGCTCTATCATATCTACGTTTAAAACTGTGTATGGAGTCAGCCTCCACCACATCACTACCTAATGCATTCCATCTGTTAACTACTCTCACACTGAAAAAGTTCTTTCTAACGTCCCTGTGGCTCATTTGGGTACTCAGTTTCCACCTGTGTCCCCTTGTTCGCGTACCACCCATGTTAAACAGTTTATCTTTGTCTACCCGGTCGGCCGAGCGGACAGCACGCTCGACTTGTAATCCTGTGGTCCCGAGTTCGATCCCGGGCGCCGGCGAGAAACAATGGGCAGAGTTTCTTTCACCGTATGCTCCTGTTACCTAGCAATAAAATAGGTACCTGGGTGTTAGTCAGCCGTCACGGGCTGCTTCCGGGGGGTGGTGGCCTGGTCGAGGACCGGGCCGCGGAGACACTAAAAGCCCCGAAATCATCTCAAGATAACCTAACCCTGTCAATCCTCTGAGAATTTTCTGGTAGTGATCATATCTCCCCTTACTCTTCTGTCTTCTAATGTCTTAAGGTGCATTTCTCGCAGCCTTTCTTCGTAACTCATGCCTCTTAGTTCTGGGACTAGCCTAGTGGCATATCTCTGAACTTTTTCCAGCTTCGCCTTGTGCTTGACAAGGTACGGGCTCCATGCTGGGGCCGCATACTCCAGGATTGGTCTTACATATGTGGTATACAAGGTTCTGAATGATTCCTTACACAGGCTCCTGAAGGCAGTTCTGGTGTTAGCCAGCCTCGCATACGCCGCTGATGTTATTCTTTTGATGTGTGCTTCAGGAGACAGGGTTGTTGTGATATCAACACCTAGATCCTTCTCTCTGTTCGTTTCATGAAGGACTTCATCTCCCATTCTGTATCCTGTTTCTGTCCTCCTGTTTCCACTGCCTAGTTTCATTACCTAACATTTACTTGGGTTGAACTTTAGTTGCCATTTGTTGACCATTCATGCAGTCCGTCTAGGTCATCTTGTAGTCTCATACTGTCTTCCTCCGTCTTAATCCTCCTCATAATTTTTGCATCATCAGCAAACAATGATAGGAATGACTCTATACCATCTGGGAGATCATTGACATATAAAGAAACAGTATTGGTCCAAGGACTGAACCCTGCGGGACCCCACTGGTGACATCTCGCCAATCTGAGATCTCACCCCGTACAGTGACTCGCTGTCTTCTGTTACTTAGGTACTCCCTTAGAGTGTGTACCGTTTGGGTTAAGTGTAATATGGCGAGTCTCCTTTCTCAGTGAAGGAGCGCTCTAGCCCATATATATTTTATCACAATCCCAGAGGAGAGGTATTTAAATTTTCCTTTCTTTAAAATGATTTCAGCTTTTATTTATTTTGTTAATGTATGCTGAAAACCGTAACCAGACTCTATGAATTAAATATTTATGTATAGACACAAATACGCTCTGTACTCTACATGTTTGTGACGTGGCGGTCACATTTTCTCCACAATGAGTGGAGGAATTATTTACATTTCTTCCTATTGAAGATAAACTTAACTTTAATTTTGTTTTGATGGTTCTACACAGCAACAGAAACTATCTTTTCCTGATGTATATTTAGTTAAGTAAAATAAATTAACTATAAATAAATATTGTGTGGGAAATTTCCCACATAATTCCAGGGAAAAGAAACATGGATCGGAACCCACTGTTTAGGACTGGACGAACACTTCATTACTCATTTTCAGAATTTTCTAAATATTGTTTTAGTTTTAGTTTGCACTCCTGTGCACCAGTACGTACAGGATGGACGTCCAGTATTGGTGGTCTCTTGGCGACCTCTTCTCCGGCCAACTTTTGCAATGTCTTGAGGCTAGTGGTGCCTTTGTACTTTACTTTTATTATCGTCAAGGTAACCTGGCTGTGTGGGTGAACAGTAACAATACATCCTATAAGCCACTCTGAACGTGCAGCTGTTGCTGTTCATTAGAACAACATCGCCATGGTTGAAAGTGAATTCGGTTATAGGGGTTGGTAGCCCCATTGTGATACTCACGCAGAACAGTTAATTCTTCCTTGTCCAAAATTCATTCGACCGACTGATAACCTGTGACAGGTGTTTATAATTCCGAGGTAAACCATTTTCCCCAACGTTTGAAGGATCTCTACGTTCTTCATCAGTGAGGGAGGCAATAGGGGTGACAGATCCTCCATACATCAGATGAGATAGACTAACAGGCTCGTGTTGTGAGTTGTCGTCAGAGAGGTAAGTCAGTGGTCGGTAATTGACTCGGGAAATGATTTCTGTGACAACGTTTTGGAGTTCATGGAGATCTATTTTCTGGTAGAGCAGAGTTTTTTCCTTAGACAGCGTTTCACTGTCCCTACTATCCTCTCGTAGAACACCCGTGTCACAGTGCTCTGGGTGGTAAAATTGCCAGTATCACTGCCATTGATTCAGGGCAGTCTGAACAAGTGGGTGGTGCCACACCTACAATAGGCATGCTTCACCAGCCACCAAGCTGGACCCGTTATCGGGTATCATCAACTTGGGGCAGGATCTACATACAGCAAACCTGTGGTAGGCCTGGATGAATGATTCAACATTCATTGGGGAGTTACTTCCAGGTGAGCTCCTCGAGTGGTGGCACAAGTATAAAGGCCTTAACAGCCTTAACAGGGACTTTATCCCTGGTGCCTGTTAGGATAATAGCTCCTGTGATGTCTACCACAGTGGTCTCAAAAGGATGAAGGTGCAGTTCTCGGTCCCTAGGATGTGGTGGAGGTCCAGGGAAAGGACCCACCGAGCATCGCACCTCAGGCAGACAGGATTTAAGAATTAACTTAACAGTTTGGCAACCTTAGGGAAGCCAGCACCCCACCATAGAGTGCGCAGTGGTCGTGAAAGTAAAGCACACGCAATCTACTTGTCTAAAGGTTCCGGGGGGAGGAACTGAGGTTGTTTACTTCAAGATCAACGTCTGTGTGCTGTAATCTTCCCCCGCAATGCAGAACGTTCTGATTGTCTGGGTTGTGGGAACCGACCTGTGAGATTTATATTTATTTAATTTATATGAATTTATATTTACGTTAATTTATATACTTCGATAGCAATTTGTATAATGATGAGTGGACTGTATTTCTGCAATAATCTCATAATCTCACAAATCGATCCTCTACACATTAGGGGGGGTTTAATAGTTTATATATATATGCAGCCAATCAAACTACAAAATTAACTACATACATTGAAAAGGTTCCTTATCTTATAGTACAGCAGGTTAGTCCACCAGGTATAACTAGGGTGTAGACACCAAATTATCCTCTTTGAGGTAGCTTCCATATCACCCAGTAACTGGTGCACAAATCCTTCCTCGTCTTGACCTGTCAAAAGTGCGCTAGCTGTGAAGCCAGAATCCTATATATGACAAGTATATCAGAGAAAACAGTACATGGAACATGAAGACCTGGCTTAATTACCTTTAGTTTGAGGCTTCCATGTGATCTAACCGGGTCACCCTATATCCTGACATTAATGGCCATAAATGAATGATAAACGGGTTTCGGATAGACACTTAACTTGATTGTAGACATCGTGTTGGAGATGGTACCTTTGGTTTCCATAACACTACGTCCAAGTAAATTAACAGGAGCCGAATTTGCTCCCGTGTGAGCCTCTGGTCTCAATATAAACAATGGCTGTTTAACACTCCATCCTATTGACGTTACTGGCCGACATTGTCCAGAATGATAGGAGCTAAATTTGCTCCACACGTCTCGGAGGTGACACAACAATGGCTGCCCTCCTACCTCACTCTCTGACGCCTGGCCTACTTTGTCCAGATTTCAGAAAGTGATAGAAGGGTCACATTTACTCTACTTTAATATTGATAATTAAGTTATTTTATATAAGATGTTTTTATGATGGTAAAGTCCAAAGACTAATGTATTTAAGAATAATTCCCAGCAGAATAGCTGGTGAATTATAATAGTATGTGGTGATGATATCCCGTTTTCTATAGACGGTAATTCCACTACAAGTTACGTTTTCTATGGGTAACTTGTTTATACAACACAGCTCTTATCTGTCTGTATGATATTATTATTAAATGGTGTCGGATTTTCCGACATAATTCCCCAGGGGGCTGCTCACGGGTCGAAGTCCTGTTTAGAACAGACGAACACCGATACTCCTCCTTCGAATTATTACATTAATTTGATGTTAGTAGTTAGTAATCACACATTTGTGCGTCTGTTCGTGCAGGACGGATGTCCCGTACTAGAGTTGCAGGGGTTAGAAGTCTAATGCGATTTCATTTCCCTGTCAACTCTTGAAAGGCTAATATTCAAGCCTTATTACATATTATTTAACCCAGAAGACTGGATGTGATCAAGTACTACAGTCAAGTATGATTCAGGGACTGCAGTGAGATCAGTGACATTAGATATAACTTGAAGTTTCTTCAGGTAACTGGTCACTTATATATAAACACTGAGGCCCATTGAATACATCTTGATTAAATAATAAATGTATCAAATCAGTCATCAGATTTATTGGGGTTTAATTTAGTTAATTGATTCAGAAGACTGAATAGCTCATCATTAAAGTAAAGTATGGTTCTGAGACTGCAGTGGGTTCAGTGACATTGGTCGCAGTGACTTGTAGCTGTTTTAGGCTACTGTTCACTGATTTGCCACTGAGGCCTCATGAACTCAACTCCAGCTTTAAATGATGATACTAACATCAACCTCTGTTGGTATAGTCAACTGTAATCTCCTTAGTATAATGCTACTGGAGAAATATAATCAGCTGACAAATTTAGATTCTATTGGTATTGTTTATCTGCAGGCATAGGTCTCCTCAGGCTTGATACTGGGCCTGAGATTAATTTACCTCCTGCAGAGTTTAACATGGTTATACCCTGATATTTAGTAGGGCTACCGATGAATTGATGGTAGTAGTCTGTCCCCACAAGGACAGCCATTTGGCATTTGATTTGCTCAAATTTACCTGCAGCTGCTTGATAATAGCTTTCCAGGTCAGCATAATCAACTTGAGATTGTTGTGACAAATCTTCACATTTCTTGATCTGTCTTGTTAAGTGGCCTTTAAGACCTGCAAGGGTTCTTTTCATTCTCCCTGCATTATCCATACTGGCTAGTTGGTGAAGCCTTGTGGGACTTGTACTTGGGCTGCTCATAATACTGAACAAGCACTGATGGTAGCCTAGGGTAAAATGAACTCACTAGGCAATAATCCTACCTCTACTAGAGGTTAGCACTTAAAATTAATACACATTATATATATACAATCATCCACACTAATGATTTGAGTGATAAACCAGTGTCACTGGAAGTACCTTTAGGTTAGCTCTTCTATATCACCCTAGGATGGAATTGACACTAATTAATCACTCAAAGGTGTAATGATCATAAGTAAATTATTATATATACAACTCAACTCGAGTTGATAAAAATTACACCCAAAATAGGGTCTGGACCATTCATTAATGGTGTTAGGTTGTTCAATATAGTACAACTGACTATGGTAATAATGGGACTAGGATGAACAATAATAGTTCAACTAGTCAATGGTAATATCCTACCCTGTTGTGGGTTGGCAATTAGTAAATATTATACTGTGATCACTAGTGCAATATATATTAAATAATTCTCTATTTTGGAGAAATAATATACACAATTATTGTTAATAGCCTCTTAATTAGCCTCTATGAAACTTCTAATATTATCTAGAAGTATTAAATGTTATTAGTGACCTCGCGAAATAAAGTCCACAAAATTCGTGGATAATCTCTCGCGAAATGTAACACCACGAAATCCGTGAACAATCTCGCGAAGACACAGTCACTAATTTGGCTGGATTCTATATTAGCGCTGTCATTTCACGAAATAACACGCCACCAAATATCTGTGGGTGTGCATGAAACCGCTGACGAAGCTGAACTGGGCTGAGGGAGGCTCCTGAGCTCCCTCGAGGCTACGCTGCCGTCTTGACTGCTGGCTTTGTTTAAATAACACTGCACTAGTATATTTAATGAATCCACTGGTTAACTGGTTCATCCGGTACTAAGATGACCAAATGTGGGTTCAAAGGACCGAATATTCCGGTTCCGAAGGTCCAAATAATTCGGTTTCGAAGGACCAAATAATGTGGGAACCGACCTGTGAGATTTATATTTATTTAATTTATATGAATTTATATTTACGTTAATTTATATACTTCGATAGCAATTTGTATAATGTTAAGTGGACTGTATTTCTGCAATAATCTCATAATCTCACAAATCGATCCTCTACACATTAGGGGGGGTTTAATAGTTTATATATATATGCAGCCAATCAAACTACAAAATTAACTACATACATTGAAAAGGTTCCTTATCTTATAGTACAGCAGGTTAGTCCACCAGGTATAACTAGGGTGTAGACACCAAATTATCCTCTTTGAGGTAGCTTCCATATCACCCAGTAACTGGTGCACAAATCCTTCCTCGTCTTGACCTGTCAAAAGTGCGCTAGCTGTGAAGCCAGAATCCTATATATGACAAGTATATCAGAGAAAACAGTACATGGAACATGAAGACCTGGCTTAATTACCTTTAGTTTGAGGCTTCCATGTGATCTAACCGGGTCACCCTATATCCTGACATTAATGGCCATAAATGAATGATAAACGGGTTTCGGATAGACACTTAACTTGATTGTAGACATCGTGTTGGAGATGGTACCTTTGGTTTCCATAACACTACGTCCAAGTAAATTAACAGGAGCCGAATTTGCTCCCGTGTGAGCCTCTGGTCTCAATATAAACAATGGCTGTTTAACACTCCATCCTATTGACGTAACTGGCCGACATTGTCCAGAATGATAGGAGCTAAATTTGCTCCACACGTCTCGGAGGTGACACAACAATGGCTGCCCTCCTTCCTCACTCTCTGACGCCTGGCCTACTTTGTCCAGATTTCAGAAAGTGATAGAAGGGTCACATTTACTCTACTTTAATATTGATAATTAAGTTATTTTATATAAGATGTTTTTATGATGGTAAAGTCCAAAGACTAATGTATTTAAGAATAATTCCCAGCAGAATAGCTGGTGAATTATAATAGTATGTGGTGATGATATCCCGTTTTCTATAGACGGTAATTCCACTACAAGTTACGTTTTCTATGGGTAACTTGTTTATACAACACAGCTCTTATCTGTCTGTATGATATTATTATTAAATGGTGTCGGATTTTCCGACATGGGTCAATCCAGAGACTTAAGTCATTTATATATTTTGGTGAGAAGTTTCATAGTACTCACTCTAGGTTTACACTTGTGCATGTTTGACCCAGTACTTAGGAGCACCTTGTGCTCTTAATAATCTATCTACTTGTGCTTGATACCTACTTTCTGCAAGAAATCAAACACATTTTGGGTTACACTGAGTAGTTTATTCAGAGCAGAGCACTGAGTACAGTCAATTACTGAAGTCAAGTGAGGCTTGGGATCTCAGTGAGAACAGTGACATTGGTCACTATGACTTGAGACTTTTGTTCAGGCCACTACCTATCCACTTCAGTGGATAGGTAATTATTTACCTATCCACTGAAGCCCATGGAACCACATCTCGGCTTTAGTTATTTGCTTTAATATCAGTCATCTAGATAGATTATCAGCTGGTTTCTCCTTAGTTGGGACTATCAAAGTTTGTATCCAAATGATAAATCTCTAATTACTTTAGAGTTGTTACTGACATAGAGCATTTTGCTCCTATAGTTGCATTTCAATTGCAGTACCGCTTCATTGTCTGGCCACACCACAGTTAGTTGGATGTGGATGTTTATTAATGTTTTCTGAAGATTTACTTTATACATCTTCTGAAGATTTAAGATAAAGATCAGAAGAACCGACACCATTTACAAACCTTTAATACAATATTCAGTTAATATTGCTGCTGTTTTTGTACTAACAAATTCATTCAAACAAACGAGATTGCTGTGGAATTTTCCTCGAGAAAAACGAGATATCACTGCCACGTCGCAATTAAATTTGCCAGCTAATAATAATGTGAATCACTTAAAACACCAGTCTATGGATTAGAATTAAGGAAAAGTATTCTATATGACTGGATCAAATATAATTACTAAAAAAAATAAAGTCTGCCTCCCATTGTCAGTAAAAGGACATTATAGGAACTGGCGAGAGAGATTCGGCTCTCAAGCCGGGAAGGAGGCAAACGCTGTTAATTTTAACTTGGAAAATGCTTGTAGCTACACAATTATATTCCACTAGACGCAGGGGTATGTGAAGTACAAACTCCCATCATCATCACGATCTTCGTCAACAATAAGGGAAGTGTTCTTTATCCGATAACCCATTAAATAAATCTAGTCATTCCTTGCCAGTAATGCAGGTAGATTAGGGGTAGACCGGTTAGGACACGCAGTGAGCCACCCAACAGGGTAAATACTAATTCAATCTTATCTAATAAATTACAAAAATTTCCCCTCATATAGCCGTCATATATTGGTTACGATTATTGCTGTGTTCCATACCCTTTTGACAAATGTAATTGAAGGTGAAGAAGAATTAGCAACAATTAACTGTTACAATACATGACATGTGATTACACTAGCATCACCTAGGGGAGTATTAGTCTATTGATCATTGGGGTTCATAT
Organism: Procambarus clarkii; assembly: GCF_040958095.1. NCBI lineage: Eukaryota > Metazoa > Arthropoda > Malacostraca > Decapoda > Cambaridae > Procambarus > Procambarus clarkii. The sequence continues at coordinate 6,416,311 of NC_091234.1, forward strand.
TTGGTTGACCAGGCCATAAACAACCATACAGATCAGCTGCATTTGTTTAATTTAGTTTACTAACCAAGGTGTCTTGACATTTGAAGTAAATGTCTACCAATCGATTGATATATCATATAATTAATGAACGCCCCAGCTTGTGTAGGAAATGATTTGTGGGAATTTAGTATCAAACCGTCCATCATTGAAACAAATACATTAACATAAGAAATTAAGTAATATAAATTTCTTAATAAATAAATAAAATAAACAAATAAAGTAAGTTTTCCCAACATGATTGGTCTACATCAAACCGGATGAACCAGAATTAGCCACTTTTTAATTAAATCTAGAAATACACTAGTTCTCAGATCCATATGATTCGGTCTTCGAAGCGGGATAGTCTAGAGAGCTAGACTATTATTAAATTAAAGAATCAGTAAACAATATCTAATAAACAAATACCCAGTCACAGACTGGCTACCCAGCCTAGTCTCAGTGGTTTTCACCGAGTTTAACCATGAATTGTGTGGCGTTTTTATATCTGCAGAGTGACACCGCATAAATTAACTCCAGCCAAATTGTGGCTACATCTTCGCAGAGTTTATCCACACAAAATTTGTAGTGTTTATTTTTGCGAAGTCACTAATAAAATAATTGATACTTCCAAATAACACTAGAGGCTACCATTGACTAGTTAAACTAAATATTGAACAAACTAGTACAATTAATTAACTATGAAGACCATTTTATATGGTGGGATCTATACCAATACGAGTTGCGTTGTGTATCTATAATTATTTACCTAATTTATATATTTACCTATAATCATTTCACCTTTGAGTGTTAATTAGTGCCTACACCAATCAAGGGTGATTTTGAGGAAGTAGCCTAAAGTATATCCAACAGTGACACTGATTACCACTCAAATCATTTGTATATATATATATATATATATATATATATATATATATATATATATATATATATATATATATATATATATATATATATATATATATATATATTGTGACGGAGTTCCCCCCCTTATAAATCTCCCACGCCTGCAGTAAGAGTCATGTCTACTTTTCCCAAGCGTTCTCTACGTTGCAGGCTACAATTTGATATATGGGAGAGAGTGAAGTGTTCTCGGAGAGCCGAGAAATTTGTGAGATAGTAATATTTTGGCCTGTGGTTTAGGCCCTTTAGGGAGCCAAGATGGCGCTGGCCTCCCTGATTTCCCGCCAAAACCGTGTGACGTCAGTGGCACCGGATTGGTCACCGACAGCAATGTGGCACCGGGAGCCAATGAAAACTTCCCATAGCGAAAGTGACGTCACGAAGGAAGGGGGTCCAGCCCGCGCGCCGAGCTGGCGCCAGCAGTCCGACACGACACGTCATAGAGGTCGGACGTGCGACGAATGGTCCTGTCAGTTGGACAGTTGTATCTCACTCCCGTGGATTTACGCGTCACCTGAAGTCCGCCAGTACTCTGAGAAGTCTTCCCTAGTCCATGTGTTGGACCAGAAGAGGGAATTGACGGTTATTTGAGCAACAAGTGCTCCAGTCAGGTACTGTGCCAGTAGCAGTGAAGCCGTGCAGTGACGTATGTTGACGTCTGTGGCAATTCACCAGTTCGTGACAGCGTAGTGGCTGACAGAGCCACTGGGTAGCTGAGGAAGAGAGGACTATTTGGGGAAACCGAACGACTGTAGCTGAGACGTAGGCGACAGCCGTTGCTGGGAGAAGACGACGGCCAGGAGACCGACTCCAACCTTCAAGAAGTCAAGAAGGAGGACGGACCTGCAGTGAGGAGGCACGGAGACGACGCGCTAAACGGTGGGACGACGAGAGGCTCTGGTAGGACACGACGACGTGTAGTGTGGGGGCGTTCCCAACACGAGGACCAGGAGCTACATCTCGACTCTCATCGGAGGATAGGGTGAAGTAGGTGGTTCTAGTTCCTTCCCCATTCCCCTTTAGTTAGCTATGTTATTCGGCTATATTATCTAGCCTGAGGATTTTATATGTCGTGAGCAAGTCTCACCCATGTCACGATAAAGCAACAGTGTGCTAGACAGTACTATCAAGAGTACTTGTAATATTCATGTTGATTATTGGTGTGTACAGGCACTAGGAACCAGTGATAAATTTACTGTGTTGTGTATATCTTTCTATAGATTTTGATATGAACATATAGTGGTAAATTATATATAAGATTATGCCAGTATTTGGAGGTTAGGCTATGTGCCCAGAAACTATTTATTTTCCATGTATTGATGATTGATTTATATACCATATATATGTCTATGTTCATTCAGTGAATAATCGTTTGTGAGTACAGTGAATTATTGCGTTATCGCCCACGAGAGAAAGTACTGAAACTCCAGTGTTAATAGTTCATAATATATTGTTGAGTGAAGAACAATGTGAAGCCATTACAGTGAGTCATTATAGCATTGATTGTAGAAAAGACTGTTTGAGCCTGAGTACAGTGTAACCAAGTGATACGTGCTATAGTAACCAATATCGTGTGTGCGAGTTCATAGTAATATTGGAGAACTTAAGGAAACAGCGCGCGTGAATCTAGGAAACAAGCAAAGAGCTTCCGCGCGTAAGCCAGGCGGTCAGCTGTTCTTGACACTTGATGAGGAGGGGAGTGTTGCCACCATAGTGATCGCATACTATCCGTGGGAACTTCCGGCCGCGTCGGGATCAGTTGACTTATTTGTTGTTGTTTGGCCTTTGTGACATCTTTCATACATTTTAAGTAAAATACAAAACTATCTTTGTGTTTATATCATTCCCTCCATTGATCTTGTGGCTATATTATACTGGTAAGCATTGAGTGATAACAATAAGTACCTGCCTGATTCCTGATCTTTTGAGTGTGACCTTGCCAAGGCTACCACTCATTCCACTAGTCCACTGATGGTGTTACTGGCCACCTAAAACACCAGTTGGCGACCTTGTGGTTAACCGTAGAGCCCTATTGTTGGGGAGGGCACACGACAGTCGATGTGAACGAGTCGTGTTCTCACTCTTTCTTAATAAGAGGCCGTTAAGATTGACTAGGAGACTCTCCTGGCGTGCAGTGGCGCCGTGAGGATCGAGGGAAGACCCGCAGGGCTACGGTGAGTGACCGTGAGCATAGCATTTGCTCACCCCAGACTAGAGAGAAGAGAGGTGGAAACCCCCAACAATATATATATATATATATATATATATATATATATATATATATATATATATATATATATATATATATATATATATATATATATATATATATATATATATATATATAGATATATATATGTCGTACCTAGTAGCCAGAACGCACTTCTCAGCCTACTATGCAAGGCCCAATTTGCCTAATAAGCCAAGTTTTCATGCATTATTTTTTTTCGACTACCTA